>NW_020194472.1:1264206-1270561 GCF_003019875.1 Amorphotheca resinae ATCC 22711
GAAGATAGACAGATAAGCCAGAAGACGAGCCCCCCCCCCCCACCCAAAAAAGGGAAAAACCACGCAAAGGTCAAGTGTGGAAAGGGACCGCGGCTGAATATGGCGCAGTGGTAATGGGAAAAGGAATACGGCTGGGCTGCAGAGTCAGTGCCGTAGAGCGAGAGGACTGGTGAGCCGTTAACAGCCGGGGTGCTTGATAGATTAGATTAATTTACCTTAGGGTAGCATACTTACTTACAACTTAAAGGAGGACACAACTTACAGGAGGACGTCATAAACCCCTCCTCCTTATTGTAATGGTTATATCGATAAGCGATTTGAGGGATAATTGAGGTGAGGGGTGGATAATGTTCAGGATCGGAGAAAAAAAAGAGTTCTGTTCGACTACCAGAGTAGTAATCTACACAATAATCTCCACGTCACGACAAGATTGTCTGTCATCCAATCCGGCTTCCTCCCTCCTCCTCCCTCCTCGCTCCTATCTACTTCTCCGTCTTCTATTTTGCATCCCTCGCTGACGCCTCTGTCTGAAATTGCTGCACTGCACCGGAGAAACTCCTTCAATATCTGACAAGAAAGAGAATGAGAAATCCATCGCCAACTTTACCGACCATGTCTCGAAGAAGCTGCCACCAAACCGCTCAATCAATATCTTGGGGAATCCGCGCGAAAAAGAAAGGGAATATGGAAGGGAATTCATTATTCGTTTCAATTAAAAAGAAAAATAGACGAGCCATGTCTGTGTGTGATGGGTGAGAGCTGAACGCAGGTATTGGGAGCAGGACTAGCTGCCCCTTAATGCGAGTGGATGGATGGTGTGGAAGACAATCGCTAAAGCCTCCAACGCCGGACAATCAATACAAGTGGTGAAGAGATGAATGCACAAAGGAAACTGGTGGCCCTGCAAGGTATCACATAACAACACAACATCCACATCCCCCTTTTTTCGTATCTTCGGGTGGCTCCTGCACCCTCACTGGTACGACGGGACTGGGAACAGGTTCTTGAGGCGCCGTGGTGATCTTAGGCATCGTGCTGTAACCGCCTGCTGTCCCTGGCCTTCCCGTACTCAGAGTCGGGCTCTTAGGACCTCGTAATGGCCATTCTGGGCTATCTTCTTCTGGTTTCTGTTCTGGGGTATCAACCTTTTCTTTTTCTGGAGCGGTCTCTGGAGGAGGTAATTCATTGTCGTTTAGAGGTCGGAAGGAGGTATCATATACATTGCCAAACTTTCCCTCCTTCTCCCATTGTTCTTGTTGTAATCGCTTTGCGATGGTGGGGAGCAGTTGTTGGTCCGGAGGCAGGCGGGGGTCTGGTTTATACATCGATGCTAGCCACGGGGGATCGCCTTCTGGACGCTTCGCAGTCGTATTCAACTCCCCAGAACGGGTGGATGGTCGTGTTGGGGGATCGCGGTTGGATGCTGACCTAGGTTTGGGTCTCTGCGCAGATGGTGCGCGCGATGTGGCAGTTGATCCTTTCCGCACTGTTCTCTTCGTAGGGGAGCTGTCGGATCCGAGACGCTTTGCTGGGGTGAGCGTTGCTGCACCATCATCAAGCTTGACACTTGCGCTTCGTCCCCGGGTTTTGGAATATGATATTTGGTCATCTTCCCCTCCCCACACCCCGCTCGGTTTCCTTCGCATCGGTGTATCGCGCTCGAGATGCTGGATGGGGATGGGGATCGGACTCGTTTTGGCAACAGGTATCCGCGAAACGCCCTTTATACCTCCACTAACATCCTGAAATAGTTCAGCATGGTCCTCCGCAGCCTCCTCTGGCAACCGCAGATCCCAATTCGCATTCTCCTGGCCCTCCTCCTCCTCTGCTGGGAGTGACTCAATCCGTTGACGCTTTTGTCCTCCTTGCTCACTCCTCAGACCATTGCCCTGTTGGTCACGACTGTGTTCACGACGACTGGATTTGCTCGCCGCTCGTGATCGCGGAAGAATAATACCCGCCGCTTGAAGCTCCTGGCTTTCAATACGTGCGAGTTTATCTCTGTGTATCCATCTCGAATGCTCCGGATCCTCCTCATCATAGACATCATTCTTCATCTCTCCAAGATCCACACTATTAATTGCACTCCGATTTGGTCCGTACAGGTCTAGCAGGCTATCGGGAGCACTGCCCGTTTCACTGATACTACTGTCCTGCCTAGTGAGAGCATTGATTCGGGCTGGCGCAAGATACGCGGATTCATTGGAGCGTGTGGTGTCGGTTCGTTTTTGAGACAGATCTGGTCGAGAGATTGGATGATCGAGAGAGTTGCCATTTATATGCGTCGGGGGTCGATCAGGGTGTTCGCTCATTTTGGACTGGGAAGAAGCCTGGGAGTAAGATGATTAGATTGAGCACTTAGCAGAGACAAAGAGACCCTTAGATCCAACCTACCTCCGTTTGTGATGACGAAGAATAGTTCCAGGAACTTTCTCTCCCGTGAGAACTGCTCGGGGGAGTCAAGGAACTCGGGGCATGCGGTGCGGAGACCGCAGCCATCTTGCCTGTGAAAGCCTCGAGATCGTTATGGTATGTATGGTTCGTAGTATTGTCGAGAAGAGATTTTGCGAATTGGGGACGCGAAATGTGATCTGCACGCCGAGGTGGTTTGGTGTCGCGGAGGAGGCTGGGCTGCGGACTCTCAGTATCAGGATGTCTGTTTTGGCCCTCAACAAACCCCAAGAACGCGTATCTGCCGTGAGTAGCGCTTCAGGTTGTGATCAAGAAAAACCACGATAGAGACTGATGGCTGCAAGCTGATTGGGGCTTGCTGGTTGGCTTGAATTGGACGTCTATTGAGATTGAGACCGAGACACCACTCAGACAACGCGATTGTAGGGTCCGTCGAGAGCAAACAGACGGCCCACCAGATCGTGAGACGTGCTGTAGTTAGACGGTGGGGATTACGAGCCCCTGGCACCTCGTATCTTCAAGCTGAAGTTCGAGGTCAATCAGATCGATCAATCCAAGCCCGCCCAATTATTGATGCGAAGGAGCTTTGACGATGTTGTCGGCGGAACGTTTATTATACGCATCCTTATTTAAATCTTAAGCGACAAACGCGCCCTGCAAGAAAAGGGGGTCTGCCCTGGCTTGACAGGATGTTGGTTCTTTTCTACAGAGGAAGTATATTTCTTATTGATGATCTGATACATGTCCCATCGCAGAGTCCAGCCGTACTGCAGAGACCAGTCCTGGCTTCCTGTCCTGGAAGCACATATATAGGAGATCAGTTTTGCGTGCATCGATTCTCCTTTATTGGACCCGAGAGCCGCTCAGGAGATCAGGGCGAGGTGGGAGGTCTCGTCGGAAATCCTCATTCTCGCTCCTGATTGGCTCGTGGGCCAGGGATCACAATGACCGCACGGGTAGACGGGTTACCGCGGACAAGGGACCAGGACATCAACGATTCATTCAAGACCAAGTCTCTGTCTAACATACTTTGTATAACATACAGAGCTGACAACAAACGGACTGATTGATATATCAATATCGCCCCCTCCGTCTCCCGTGTCGGTTTGCATCACACATGCCAACAGCAACTGCAAAGGAGCCTCAACGTAGGCGTCGGTAGGCCAAAGCTGTGCTATTCTCCTGGCTCTCTTCTCTTCTCGTCCTCCCCACCTGTTTTATCTTGTCCTATCTTCCTGGCTCTTATCCCACCCGGAAAAAGTAACTAATATTCTGTTGTCGCCCCTGCAATCATGGCTGATCAACAGCATACTATGCGGAAGACCCGTTTTGTTTGCATCTCTGATACCCACAATGCATCGCCCGGCGGGGCTTTCAAGCTCCCCAAAGGAGATGTTCTTATCCATGCAGGAGATATGACGAATCAGGGTAGCTATTCAGAGCTACAGAAGACCATTAAGTGGCTGGAGGAAGCAGATTTCGAGGCCAAGATTGTCGTTGCTGGTGCGGACTCCTCTACTGCCTCTGCGAATTTACAGACTGAGCCCTTCAGGAAACCACGATATTACCCTAGACTCTGCCTTCTATGCCCAGAACGGACGGTACTTCCACAATAAGGACCCACAAGATCCTCAGAAATGTCAAGAGCTCCTGGAAAACTCGCCTTCAATCTTGTGGCTGAAGCATGGATCCGCAGTCATCGACCTGCAATCTCCTGCTGGGCCCCGCACCACGTTCAAAATATTCGGGTCGCCACTTTCCCCCGCGAAGGGCATGTGGGCATTTGGATACGGAGCAGATGAGGCAGCGCATATATGGGAATCGATTCCTCTCGACTCAGACATTGTCATCACCCATACCCCACCGAAATATCACTGTGACGAGACAAAGGAAGGGAGTGCAGCTGGATGCCCAGCCCTGCGTGAAGCTTTATGGAGGGTCCGACCTCGACTGGCAATATGTGGGCATGTTCATGAGGGCAGAGGTGTTGAACGTATCCGCTGGGACATTGGGGGGTCAAATACCAAATATAGGGAAGAATGTGTCAAGAGATGGGAAGACCCGGGCAAGGATAATAAGAAGATGTCTTTGGTTGATCTCACAGACAAAGGAGGGGGAATGATTCAGAATGATGGTTCATCCGGTCATTGGAACGGCGAGGAAAACGCGGGCTCCTCGAAGAGTTCGGGTCCAGTCAACTCGCCAGCCTCTTCGTTACAAACAGATTCGAACACGAGCAGTGAAGCGCCTGTCACACTCGGAACCTCACGGGTTACAACAAATGTCCTAACCACCCCAACAGAATCTCTAACTTCAGCTAGTCGGGGCCATGGGGGTATGCCTCCTCCCCAAAGATGCGACCCTGAAGCTTTGTCTGGACGATTGGGACGCCGGGAAACATGTGTTGTCAATGCCGCTATCATGGCTTCAAGTTGGCCACATGGACCAGGCGGAAAATGGTTCAATAAGCCTATCGTGGTCGATATTGACTTACCTTTGTGGGAGAAGTAGGCAAGTTGGACTTTTTTCGGTCTTGATCAGTCCCATTAACTATCCAGATTATCGCGGAAGCCATGATAGCGCTGTATGCATATCTGGTACCGAACGGGAGCTACTCACGACGGCATGCTGTCAAGCTCGGAAACTAACGAGTGAAGCGTTCTGTCCAAAGCACCTGGTGAACCTTTCCGGCATCATTATTTGTGACAGGCTAAAATTCCGGTCCCGGAATCACAACCCAGGAAGATACAAAGGCTGATGCCAGCTGCAAGATAGCGAAAATGCAATTTGCTCATGAATTTCGGGAGGAGGGTGAAGAACTATGCCGATGCTGCCATTTCTGGATAAGAATATGAAGTGAAGCAGCGTTGGCTCCCGGGCCTCGACATGACCCTATCTTACGCACTTTGTCTTGCGCTACACTGGGCGGCAAAAAGACATGGTTCTGGTCATCAAACGATCATCTTTCCAGCAGTACTGCGCTGAAGAAGCAAATTCTCAAGGAGGTACAACGTCGCCATGCAGTGTTCAATGAGAATTCCGTATTTCTTCCAAGGCCTATTGTTGAGATAGTCCTCTGACTCTAAAGTAGACAAGTCACTCATATCTTTGAAGAGAGCTTGATGAAGTGTTGTGGGATCATCCTGTGCAAGGGAGATAGCACACCACAATATCTTTGCCACGGCAGCGATCGAAATGCAAGATCTTTGATTCTGTCCGCAAGTTGGAACGGGGTATGCTTGCCAAGTGGTTATACTTCGACCCTGAACGGTGCAAATCATGACATTGAACCGTTGGGTTTGGATGGCTGCCTGGATAGATCGCCAGCTTTCTTGACATCCAAGATAATTCTTATCAGGGCTACCAAAAAGAATCACAACCAAAGAATGGTGGCCGGTACTTCTGTTATCGGACCAATCCAATCGATCAAAGCCGGCTTTTACTTCCTACGTGCGTCTCATTCCAGGCCATAATTAGAGATTTCGAGAAGCACACTATTCCTTTAAGCATACACTTAGTATTCCTCGTGTACACGTGGTGACTGGAGGTCCAGTCAGAACAGCGATTTTCATGGCCAAGATAGGGCTGGGACAGAACCAGTCGGATTGCACGCAGAGTCTGCCCACGAACTGTTCACTGTCCCCTCTCTCTTCCTGCATTGAGAGATGGCCGGCGTAAGCAACGTATTCTGCACGCCACTAACTGCCCTCATGGAATCAGGTAGCTGAGGGCGAGACTGAAGCTTCTCAATCACTTCCTCACCTAGTGCGAACTGGGAGTCAAATGGCCTTATCGGCATGATACAGATATCTTCAGGCCTATACCACTCTACGAGACGTACGTATGCACTTGAAGATATTGGATCCACGTTGCGATGCCATCAAGGAGAAGATAGTGAGTAGACACAAAGAAGAAAGGGAAAAGAGGGGGGCCCCCCGGGGGG
>NW_020194472.1:1270992-1381884 GCF_003019875.1 Amorphotheca resinae ATCC 22711
GGGGGGGGTTTGGTTCAAGCCAACATCCCTTTCTGTAACCAAGTCCGAATTCGCGTGGTAGGTCTCCAGAGAAGAATTGTGGTACGTCGATCAATACTGCCATTGCTCTGCCGGGTTTTGGCAAGAAAGGCTGGGAAGCGGAAATCATCCTATATATGCAGGAGATGAATTCTGAGCAGACTAGCTAGGAGTTCCTTGCGTGCCGTAGCATTCGGGATACTCAGTAATTACGGGATTCAAAACTGCTGCTGGGAGGGATGGATGTAATCAGGGGGTTGGAGTAGGAGTTGGACTTGTGATTGTATGTACCTAGGTATGTATCTGTGATGGGCGTACCTGAAGGTGGAACCAGGCTGTGATGCTCACTTTTCCCGTGACTACTTCATCACGTGATGTAACAAGTCTTGACGCAGGGCTTTCTCGCCCATGGACTCATAGATGCACCGATATTCGAAGGATCACAGGAATGTCAAGACTCAAGAGGCACGAGGAAGGAGAGCACGGCAAAAAGAACTCAAAGCGCCTCGAAGCTGGACGCCCCGCAGCATAGCGCACGCGCATTGAGTCGGCAGGGGAGCCCCTCTAAGCGCCGTGATGGGGGATGCAGTCGTGTGCCAGGAGATGAGTGGATGGATACTTAGATCGAAGAACAGATGGATGGATCGAATAATTGACAGAATATTTTGAGGGATTTCCTATTGCACCTACCTAGATGATAGACACCTGCATTGGCTCGTGATCCCGCCCGTTGGAGGATGAGGATTGGGATTCGAGTGGTGGGGAGTCGTTGTGGAGGATGGGCGCGGAATTGGCTTTTACGGAGTTGCGTCGTCGTCGCTTTGCTCTGGAATAATGATAATCTGGTGTGAAAGAGTGATGATAAGATAGTCATTTATCGATGTGTACCTGGTAGTGGTCATGGTACGAGTAGCCGGATAGCTTCCTATTGTATCATATAGAGTGATCAGAGATTCAGAGGTGATGGTGAGGCCCGCATGGTTTGACGATACAGCGGCCGACAAGTGTATCGAGGGGCGACCACCCCGCAATCGTGCGTTAGAGAGACTTGGTTATGAGGCTGGGTAAACAGGGGGACTGCTGTTGTTGTCTTTGTGGTTGCTACTGATATTGTGACTTGGATTCATGTCGTTATTGTCGTTACTGTCGCTTTATTCTCTTGGTTCTTCTCGTCGTCTCCCATCACCATTATTAGACCTTGGCTGACATGAGAGGGGCAACCAAGGCCCTGAGGCGTGCATTATATACCAACTACACAACACTTATCCCGTAGATAGAGTTAATCGTAGTCGATATGATGAAGAGGATCGATCAGTTCCAGCCTCATGGAGAGAGAAAGCCTCGCACTCGTCCTACCCGCCTCGCCCATCGAACGGCTGGCTACATGATCGAGTCGAGGGTTGTCAAAAAGCCGGGTCTCTGGGGCGCGTCCGCGGTCCACGTGTATAACGACGTATATCGATCGACCCATATCTACCACTGGCTGATCAGGCTGGGTCTTCTCCAGTCAGCGCGGGCATCCAGTCGATTCCTTCGTGTGCGACATTGACGAAGGTACAACGCAGTACCATTCCTCCGTAGACATCCTCGACCTCGTTCTCTGTGAACCTATCATTATCAGAAGGCGACGCCAACGCCTCTGATCCCTCGATACTTTGATAGAGGGAAAAGGGCGTACGCCAGAGTATCATCCGGATTGGATCCATTGGGAATCCGCTGTGCGGCAGATCCAGGGTCCATCTGAATATCGACCTATCGACATTCGACCCCGCTGACCTATCGATGCCTGACAATGCGAATCCTGAGCGACCAGCATCTTGACGGACGATGGTTGACTTTGTTGGCCTTGTTGACCTTTGGCCCTGGGTATACAGTTGTAGTAGTAGTAGAAAGTAGTAGTTGCTGCTGTTGTTGGCCCGTACGAAGGAAGTATCTCGTCCACTCCTTCAGAGCCTTCTCTAGGCAGCTGAGTCTATAGTGTGCCTGTGTACCTGTGTACCTGAAGCTGCATCTCGGAGCAAATAGCATCTCACCGCCTCGTTCGCTGCGGACGGTGAAGATCCGACCCGAGGGGCGTGTCTTCTGTTTCATTCACAGCCAGCCGTGCGATATTCGAAGGCGACTTTTGCCCTTTGCCACCGGCCTACGCACGAGAGGACTTGGATCCAGGTAGGGACTGTACAGTAGGACTGCCGAGTGAAGATTCAGGATTCAAGATATTGCCCAGACTAAAAGGACTCAAGACTTACACTTCACATGCCCGGAGAAAACCACTGATCCATGCTGATCGAATCGACGGATGCGCCCCCCTCGTTGACCCTCTTTAACCCGGCGGGAAGCAATGGGAAGCGAGGCGACGGCCGTGGAGTCGCAGCCCCGTGACCTCACTCGCTTTGGCGGAATCCCCATTCACCTCTAAGGGAATCCAGGAACACGCCCATCCTTCCATCGCCATCGCCGACTCTCCTGGCAACAGAGCAAAACAAAACAAAAACAACACAAATCCCCCCCTTCGCACTGGCATTTACGCTCTGTCGCCTTGATCCTCCCATTCATTCCTTTGCATCGTCCACACCCTACATAATCACATACATACATCCAGACGCGCATCGACACCTAGCTAGCTGCCGCTGCCGCTTCCGCCCTCCGCTTTAGATCAAGACGACAGCAACATCCTCCCCTTGTTGCCTGCTACCATGCGATAGACCCTTCGGCTTCTCGCACGACGACGAGCAATACCCCATACCGACTACGAGCCCTCTGGCCACCGTACGTCAGCAGTTCAGTAATTAGTTAATCATGGCCGCCAACCTCCCTCCCGATCCCTACAAGATTCTCGGTGTATCAAAGGATGCCAATCTTCCAGCGATTCGAAGTGCCCATCGGAAGCTGGTCCTCAAGTGCCACCCAGACAAGGTGCAGGACGAAGCCCTCAAGGCCGCAAAGCAAGACGAGTTCCAGAAGGTCCAGCAAGCCTACGAGCTTCTCAGCGACGATAACCGCAGGTCACAGTACGATGCCCAGGTGAAGCTGTTCGAGCTGCGGAAGGAGATGGGGAGAGGGGCCTCGACGCCCAAGAGTAACCCCCCCGTCGATCCTTTCGTCTTTGAGGTCAGGACTGCCGAACCAAGACCCAACACATACACCCGGCCTTCTACAAATTCCTATCCGGGTCCGCCTCGCCCGAAATCATATGAAGATGTTTACGACATCCCTTTGAGGACTGCCAAGAAGTCGGCGAGTTACGAATCCGCGGAGCGGAAGCGGGACGAGGAGAAGCAACGGGAGTTGCGGAAGCGGGAGGAAGAGGAGCGGGAGCGCCAGAAGTGGGAGAAGGAGAGGAAACGAGCTGCGCATGTGGAGAGGAAGAAGACTCGGGATAAGGAGAAGAGGAGAGACACCGAAGAGAGGCGGACTCGAACCACCCGAGCTTTTGTTGAAGACGACTCCGACAGCCCACCCCCGCCCCGAGAAAAGAAGTCGAGCAGGGATAAGTATCGAGTCGACGAAGAGATCAATGTGCGAGGTGAGGACATTTGGAGCGAGGCTGCCAGACCATCAGCTTCTCCTAGGGTCCCCCCGTCAGCGCCCCTTACGCCGAAGTGGGATGGGCACAAGGAGTTCGCGGCGGAGTACATGCAAGCCGCGCGTCGAAAAGCAACGCCAGAAGAAGATTTTCACCATCCTGGCATGCGCAGGTCTGAGACCTTTGCTGGGCCAGACGTGAAGTACCATACAAGATATGCTACCCCTACAAAACCCACCACCTTCAGCCCGAGCGATGATGATACCCCCCGACGATCATCTGCCCGTCGAAGAACTTCAGAGACACCGCCGGTTCGAACCCGAGAACCACTGAAGAGGGAGAAGGAGACCAAACGATCGCCATCTGTGCGGAAAGTATACCCTGATATTGTCGAACCGCCTTCTCCCCCTCCGATACCGAAGGTGCCCAAGCTGAAGACGCATTCCTCAGCACCACCCATCGTGCCAGACTTCGTTAAACCTAGTCGATCCAAGTCCGAGTACGTTAAAAAGGAAAGGGAACCCGCTATCCCCTCGCTTTCTCGCTCGCACACCTTCCAGTCGGGAGACCGAGATCGAGGCCGAGAAAGCAGCAGGTTACGGAACCCAGTTCAGTACGATTCTGACGAGTCAGAGACCGACCCGCCAGTCTATTCTTCCCGTCGCGTCTCACGCAGCCCCCGACAGCGGCGGTTCATCATAAGAGAAGGCCGTACCTTTCCGGTCACCACTAGTCATCGCTCGGACATGCATAATGTCGATGACGAGGATTACTCTCCACGTGATCGCAGCGAATCGCCTCGAGGGGGACGGAAGGTTGAGCGACCACCTGTCAGCAATACATCGCGCCAAGCACCGCAACGTACCAATCCTCAGGCGTACTACCCACCAGAAGCTGCTGAACCAGTCACCATCAATGCTCGGCCCCAAATGCCCTCTCGAGATCATCGAGGCGGTACTAGCAGAGGATCATACTTCCCAGAGGGGGTGAAATATGCTCCAGCATACAGACATGAAGATATTCTCTACAGCCCACATCACAGCCCGGATGCGTATCGCAAGGGCAGTGACCCGAGCACTCGGGATTGGAGCTATCCTGCACCCCGCGTCTACGCTTCTTAATGGCTCTATGCCTCTCTCATCTTCTACCCCGTCGATGAAGGGGACACTTCCTTCCATTACAATTCTTGTAGCGTATTACGAAAACAATGACAGTAACGATGGTTCACGAAATTCCTTTATGGGTTCTTCTTTTGCACGAAGATTACGACAGATTGAGCGAGCGTCAGAGCGGAGCGTGACGGGGGAACAGGACCAGCCAATCGGGGGGAAGTTAGTTCTTTCCTTCTTGCTTTTTTACGCATTGCATTGCTGGTTTATACTATCCCGTCGTTACATATCATCGATATGGCTATCGTTCGTTCTTGTATTTTACATCACACTCCTTCTCAGACTTGATGAGGGGTAAAGGTGAAGAACATGCATGGTTTGGAGTGGATGGTGGGCCTGTCGGGAGATGGATGGGAAGATCGGAGTTGGGAGGGGAGCATTACAGTACCCTGGTTGATGAGTTATGCGATGCATACATGGCCCGCGAATCGAATTCATGGGTTTACTGCATTCTTGGTAATAGTCTTGAATGATATTCGATGATCTCCACCGCCTCCCTTCCTCTTGCTGCGTTTGAGCAATCCGCAAGCGCAAGTTACTTACTCGCAGCTCTCTTTGACTTTGGATCAGCATTGAAAACCAAATAGGAGAAGGGAAGGTTGGAGGAAGCTCATCGTCCTGCTCGCAGCGGTTGATGACAGAAATTTCCGCTGCTCTCGGACCTCGAGGCCTTTGGGCACATATTTGATTTGTTCTACAGGTGAACCTCTAAACCCTAGCTTTTCTTCAAGAGGGTGTGGTGGGTGTGTGCATACTTTCACACCCTCAGATAAAGTCTCGCTTAACCCCTTTCTCTCCTTTCACGTGATACATAAGGTACTTGAGGGAACCTACGGTAGTACCTGACTTAGGTACCTTACCTTACACAGGTAATGGATGTTCGCAAAGAAACATCTTTGCCCGTTCGAGAGAAGTCCTCGATTGACCCCTTTCCTATATTCATGTGGTCTCATAGTTTCCATTCGTCCTTTTCCCGGGATTCGTACCTAATAAGAGGCCTCGCTTCGCTCGTTTAACCCCTGAAAATGTTCATGTCAGCTTGGACGACGTCCTGCTTCGTATGTCATTACTACACATTGTTTATGTGTTGTAGATGTACATCATAGAACTTGACATCTTCCTAGATAAGGTATAGCTAATCCCTGAACTATATTAGACAGCTTCTCTTTATAAGCTATCCTCTTTTTCTCACAAGTCTTTCTTCCTGGACAAGTGCGTTTCATACTGTTTCTATTCAGAACTATGCTCCTCGAGAGCAATCCACAGCATCCTGAAAAGGTTTGACAGTCAACACAACGAAGGGCGGTACATTAACAATGTCATCGTCCCATCCTTCGTACTCTTCCGGGACGAACACATTTTGCCGCCGTTTAATCAATCTCCATGCCAACGCAGACTCGGTGCTCTATCTCCTCAAAGATCATTATCTCTCTTTTGGCCCTCCTCTTGCTTGTTCAACTATACAGGCTCGATCAGTACGACCGAGGAAAGGGAGTACCGTGCTATTGAATACCCAACATAGCCAGTGGTTATGGGAAAGGATAAGAGGCGAGCAGTCAAAGCTGAGGTTGAGAACGAGGCAGAGGGACAGGCCACACCGCGCAAGAAGCGCGTCGGGACAACAATAACACTCGAAGCGAGTCG
Organism: Amorphotheca resinae ATCC 22711; assembly: GCF_003019875.1. Lineage (NCBI taxonomy): Eukaryota > Fungi > Ascomycota > Leotiomycetes > Helotiales > Amorphothecaceae > Amorphotheca > Amorphotheca resinae. The sequence goes on from NW_020194472.1 coordinate 1,277,350, forward strand.
CCGATCTACTCGCAAGATCACCTTGACCAAGAAAGCCCACATCAACAAGGAGCGTCTCAACAACGCAACCACCACCGCCACGATGAGCGACAACGAAGTCCCGTACATCCTGGCTCCCCAGCATCCACCTCCCAAACTGGAGTTGTCTGAACCCACCGTCGATCATCTCGAGCCTCCGATCAAGCAGTCCTGGAGTGACAGTCCAGACGTCGAGGCCACCGTCCAGGGAAGCCAGGTTGTCATCAAGAAGAAAGTCTGGCATGAGCCGACTCCCGTCCCTGAACCCCCTGTCACGGTCATGACAAGCGGTGCCCCAGATGAGATGCCCGAGTCTCGTGCCATCCTCTCCCCGTCTCTCTCTGCTGCAAATCCTGTTCCAACTGCCGCCAATCCGGTTCACACTGCTACCAACCCGATCCCCACTGCTAACAATCCGTCCCTCGCAGCTGTCCAGGTCTCTACTGCACAACGCGTCAATCGCAACCCCAACACCATCGACGTTGGCCCGATGTTCCACTACTTTGGCTACAGCAACGATCTCAGCCCCCTCTACATCGAGCACTTATGCCCTGGTTCCGTCTTCATCAGCGTCGCCAAGCTCCCGGGCTTCAAATGGACCATCGGCACTCGCGGCTACCCCATCATTGTCCCCTCCCCCGCCCCCGACGCCCTCGTCTACGGCATGCTCTACGCCATCCCCAACGAATTCATGGACACGCTGCACGCGCGCGCCCTCAAGCGCGGCGCCATCCCCACCAACATCACCGTCGACATTTACGTCAAGCCCCCTCCGAGCCCCTCCAATTTCGGCTGGGGATACGGCGCGCTCGGCCAGCAGCACCTGAGAGGTCAGCGCGTGGCGCGCGTCTGCGTCGGTGATCCGGATGATGCGGATGGTGTCCTGCTCTCGGGCGAGAAGGGCGATGCGCTTATCATGCGCCTGAATCGCGGCTTTGTGGAGGCTATCATGGAAGGGTTCCCGGACGAGTATGTCTTGGAGGTGTTTAGGAAGTGGATCCCGTACCCGAAGACCCCGGTGGGCATTATTTGGTAGATGGCTGGGTGCATGGCACTTGAAGCTTGTTTGGTCTTGGGCGCGGCTGAAATCGATGCTTGGGTTTTGTGGGAGGGAGTTCAGGGCGCTCTTGATGATTGTGTTGGGGATCATCACTCGGTCAGTCTTGAGAAAAATAGGCAGTAAAGGTACATGAGCGTTGGGAATGGTTTCACATGGATCGGTTCATTAGTGTGGAGCGAGAAGACCTCATTGTCGGATGGATGGTAGAAGCTCTTGATAGTACATTAAAAAAAATCGATCACTCACATTCAAGAAAAATCTATCTAATCTAAATCTGTAGGAGGAACATATATAAAGTGCGACTTTCTTTTAACAGAGAACGTAGAGGGAACAGATCATGCTGAGCCCAAGGATCATCGAGCACCAGAAACATACGTTGTTCAGGGTTCGCCTCCCCTTGACCCATCGCGTGCGCTGCAGCATCACGATCGGCAGCTGGCTCATCTGCGCCAGGAAGCCGTACCCGCGGATCTTCTTCGTGATGCAGGCCATCACGATCTCGTGCCCGATGGCGCTGATCAGGAACGTGATGAGCGTCGCCATCGGCCGGCCGATGTGCGGCCGGGACGCAGAGTAGACGTGTCGCCGGAAGAAGTGATGCACAGGGATGTTCCACTCGCGGGAGAACTCTAGCCAGTCCGTCGAGTTCCACCAGTCGGAGTAGAAGCGCCGGTCAGCAAAGCGGGTTATCTCGGCGAAGGCCCCGAGCACGTACTCGAAGATCACGAGGAAGACCAGCAGGAAGCTGACCATGAAGGGGAAGAGCAGCAGGGAGATGGATTCCGCGAGAATGAGAGCCATCTCGGAGAAGGATGATACGGTCTCAAGACGCAATGCGGACTCTGTCAACACGGGGAGGATAAATTCCTCAGACGTAATTGTCAGGAGGAAGATGACGCCAAAGACGGCGAGGATCTTGTACCCCAATTGTGTCCAGACTATGCCTTGAGTCCGAGGGTACTCGAGTTCGTAGCAAAGAGTTGGGCAGAGGATGAAGTCTACGTAATTGGACCAGGTAAGGTTCTTCGGGTACGTGACCGACCCCATGGGCGAGGTGAGCTCGAAGGCTAGATCCTCTCGGAGGCGTGCGACTTGCGATTTCTCGTCGGCATCGCGCCTCTCTCTCTCCTCAGTTGACGGCGTATGACCCGCGCTCGGGTATTGATAAGCAGGGGCTTTTGAAGCTGTGGAGGGGTTGTCAAGGGCTTGGAGTCTCCGTTCTGTCTCGCTGAGGTGGCCGTTGTAGAAGGCATATGAATGCATCTTCATGAGGAGAACCAAGGTATGGAGCGTGAGGAAGACCTGGGCCGTCCACGTCCAATGGCGGATGAATGGTACACTATACGTGTCAGCGAAAGGAGCACATGCCGATAGTCTCTGAACTCACGCAACCCAAAAGGCTAGCCAGACAGCCTGATAGACGCTCTGGATAGCCATTCCAGTGCCTGCCCACTGCAATCTACTCCGGAAGAGTCTGTGCATGGGAAGGCTGATAGCAGTACTAACAACCATAAAGCAATCTGCCACAGCCAATTCCCACACTTTTACGGTAAATAACTGCCAGATCTCGACCCTCATGGGATAACCGGTATCCTTTATATTCCGCAGCATAGTTGTGATAGCCATGATGGTCAGGGCAATCCAGAACAGAACGTAGAAGCCATGAAAGTCCCGATAATCACTGTTTGGATCGAAGTGGGAGACTCGAGAAGCATACTCGATAGTGGGGAACAGTCTTTGGCGCTGCTCTGCTCGGAGCTGCTTTCGCGCGGAAGAGATGGAATGGGCGGATGGAGGAGCGTCAGCGGGGACAGGAGTTGTCCGTCCACTGCAGCCGTTAGCTGAATCATGAAGAGGGGAGGGGAAGTATGCCTTGTTTGGGCTGTTGAGCCTCCATTCTCGGGCGTCTCTCTGGCTCCTATGTATCCCTCCTCGCCCATAGCACGTAGGAGCACCGCGTTTGAAGGCTTGACGGCGCGAGGACGGAGGATTTGGTCATGATTGGTGCTCCCGTTCCCATTTATATGGATATCTGCCGCGGAAGACATGGCGGTATACTGTAGGAGGTGTTTCGAGGGTCTTCGTAGAGATTACCAGACGACAAGCTCCAAAGCGAAGCTTGATGCCAGCTTGCGGGCAGGGGCAAATGCGAGGGACAGGATTGATTGTATATCACGTAAAAGTACACCACTTGTATGATCCTAACAGAGCACAGGGGATGCGCAGACACGGCATTGCAAACAAGCGGCAGGGCAGCCCTCTCAATTGTTTCTTGAAGTCCTGCTCGCATTGTCTCCAGCTTTAACCTTTGAGGCGCCACACGCAACCGCCGGAGCCGCGAAGACATTGACGCATTAGACGCCTCAGGCATCTCATGCACCTGGGGGCCTCGGCATAAATTAAGAATTTAAGCCTTGGTGGCTTAATGTCTTGGTGCCTTAATGTATGCCACATATTTACGGCCGCCAGGCTAGGCCCTCCCTGGTTCTAGCGCGCATTCCTACCACCGTTTAGGCCAGGTCAACGGTGGCTCCATCAACAGTATCGAAGACGAGGGTATTCAGGGTCAACCCACTTGGTCAACGAGCAGCGCTCTTTATCTCTTGTGAGAGAATCTATTGCATTCCTCCTAAACTGGTCAACTTTTAACGCTTGGCCCGTTGCGGGCCCTTAGACTGGCAAAATGAGTTCTTGTAAGGCCCCCCTCCACACCCCTCCACTCAAATCTACCTGAACTGACCCCTAGCAGTGAAGCAATTCATTCGCAATGTGCGGGCTTCAAAGACCATCGCCGATGAGCGCGCAGTTGTACAGAAGGAAAGCGCTGCAATAAGAGCAAGCTTCAGGGAAGAGAGCGGAGACTCTAATGTCAGGTAGGACACCGCCAGGGGGAACATTCAGGAGCACCAGCTGACCTGCTCTACAGACGGAACAATGTTGCGAAGCTCCTGTACCTCTTCACCCTTGGGGAACGAACCCACTTTGGCCAGATCGAATGTCTGAAGCTGCTGGCGTCGCCTCGATTTGCAGATAAAAGATTGGGATATTTGGGGACGATGCTTCTCCTGGATGAGAACCAGGAGGTCCTGACTTTGGTCACGAATTCATTGAAGAAGTATGTCAACCGAGGCACAATTGCGGCATATATCTAACCCTGTGTTAGTGACCTCAACCACTCCAACCAGTACATCGTCGGACTCGCCCTTTGTACCCTCGGAAACATTGCCTCCGTTGAAATGTCAAGAGATCTTTTCCCCGAGATCGAAACACTCCTCTCTACCGCCAACCCATACATTCGACGTAAAGCTGCTCTGTGCGCAATGCGGATATGCAGGAAGGTTCCGGATCTTCAGGAACACTTCCTTGAAAAGGCGGCGACGCTTCTTTCCGACCGAAATCATGGTGTCTTACTGTGCGGCTTGACATTGGTTACAAGTCTTTGCGAGGCTGATGAGGCTGAAGGAGGCGAAGAGGGCATTGTGGAAAAGTTTAGACCATTCACGGGAGCCCTCGTACGGACGTTAAAATCGCTAGCAAGCTCCGGATATGCACCAGAGCACGATGTCACTGGCGTGACAGACCCTTTTCTCCAAGTCAAAATCTTGCGATTACTACGGGTTCTAGGTCGTGGGGATGCGCAGACAAGTGAGCAGATCAATGATATCCTGGCCCAAGTCGCAACCAATACCGATTCCTCGAAGAACGTTGGAAACTCTATCCTCTACGAAGCCGTTCTCACTATTCTCGATATCGAGGCAGACTCTGGACTGCGTGTTCTCGGCGTCAACATCCTGGGCAAATTCCTCTCCAACAGAGATAACAACATCCGTTATGTTGCCTTGAATACGTTGATCAAGGTCGTTGCAGTCGAGCCCAACGCCGTGCAGCGACACCGAAATACCATCCTCGAATGTCTCCGCGATCCGGATATCAGCATTAGGAGGCGAGCTCTTGATTTAAGCTTTACTCTCATCAACGAAAGCAACGTGAGATTGCTAATCCGGGAATTACTGGCTTTCTTAGAGGTCGCGGATAACGAGTTCAAGCCGATAATGACTAGCCAGATTGGTATCGCAGCGGATAGGTTCTCTCCCAACAAACGATGGCACGTTGATACCATGCTACGGGTTTTGTCACTTGCTGGCAACTATGTCAAGGAGCAGATTTTGTCATCATTCATTCGACTCATCGCAACGACCCCTGAGCTGCAAACATATACCGTACAGAAACTGTATGCCAACCTGAAGAAGGATATCACTCAGGAGAGTCTTACCTTGGCTGGCGCATGGTGCATTGGAGAATTCGGTGATGCTCTTCTTCGAGGTGGTCAGTATGAGGAGGAGGAATTGGTTCAGGAAGTCAAAGAACATGAGATAGTTGATTTGTTCACGTCCATCTTGAACAGCAGCTATGCCACTCAAATCACAACTGAGTATATCATCACATCTCTGATGAAACTCACCACCCGGTTTTCGGATCCCTCACAGCTTGAAAGGATTCGACGGATACTACAAAGCAACTCGACCAGCCTTGATGTCGAGGTCCAACAACGAGCCGTCGAATATGGCAATCTGTTTGGGTATGACGCAATCCGAAAGGGGGTTCTCGAAAAGATGCCCCCGCCACAGATCAAAGAAGAGTCGAGAGTATTTGGTGAAGCTGCCAAGAAGCCGAACAAATCGGCCAATCGAAAATCGAAGAGCATCAAGCCAGCAGAGCAGGACCTCCTGTTTGACCTTATGGGTGACGGCGGCGTGGCAGCACCCGACATCAGTGGCACTTTGAATGGCTCTCAGAACAACACAGATCTTCTTGCAGATATACTGGGCGGCAGCACCTCAGCTCCCGCCACCTCCCCGGCTCCCCAGCAATCAAATGTGAGCTCGATTATGGATCTCTTTGATAACCCGGGACCCCAACAACCCAAGGCAAATGCGCCTCTCTCCTCGAATAGCCAATTTTCGGGCATGTCCTCGCCACCACCTCAGGCCGCCCCTGTCTCCACTCCCACACATACATGCTACGATAAGAATGATCTTAGCGTAGTACTACAGTTACAAAGAAATGCAGAAGGTACCGTGCAGGTCATGGCACGCTTCAGGAACAACTCGATAAATCAGTCACTGTCAAGTGTTTCTTTGCAGGCTGCTGTGCCCAAGACACAGAAACTTCAACTAAACGCTATGTCGAGCTCGGAATTAGCGCCGGGAGCTGAAGCAACCCAGTCAATGCGAATTATGGGTAGCAAGGGAGTAAGTCAACCCGTAGCACGCAGAGAACTCTACTGATTCCGTCTAGCCACCATTGCGATTACGATTGAAGATTTCTTATGCACATCCTTCTGCAGGTCAAATTACAGATCAAGTAGATTGGTCGGAACCCAGGTAATAGCGTGCACGAAACTATAAAAATCAGCCTCTTCAATTGAGTTCGAAGACATACTGTGAATTCATTGAATGTGTAATTATAAAGAGGTAGGTTAACCCTGACGGGTAGTAACTAGTCGTGCAAAATGGTATTCTTCTATGGTTCCCAAGTCGAGATGGTCAATTTAGGACGAAAAGCTTTTCGAACGTGATTTTTCTTTTCCTTTTGTGTTGTCTCATCTTTTTTTTTTGTCACCTTGGAGAGCACCATCTCCAGCCCCGGATAGCTCTTCTCTTCTGCTGCATCCCTTCAATTCTGCATGAGATCCTGAATTTGACATCTTTCAAATCTTGCACTTTTCAAGATGGCAAGCTATCGGTGGCTCTTCGCACGTGCCATTCTCCCTTTTGTTCTTCTATTTGCCCCCACGATGATGGCGCAGGAATCACCTCCAATCACAGACATATCCAGCATCATATCTATGGACGACTTGAGGTTGCCTACCTGGGGCGATGCTACTCTCGAGCCCGATATTAAAGATGAGGAATACTTTGCATTCGATACGAAAAACTTTGACGATTCCCTGGTCGTGGTGTGGTATTCTCTTTGGACCATGTTGCGACAAAATGAAACACAATGGAAGGAACTTGGAGAATGGAAGCTTTTTGCCCACGACTGGTATAACACCAAAAATTTTGAATGCGCGCTGAGCATGGCTGAGTGCTCGGGAGACCGGAGGCTGGAAGGTTTGCAAGCAATATATCCTGGGCTCGAGAACCGACCACTCGTGCGAAGAATTTATTTCGTCTCCATGATGTATATGATATTCCATAACTACGCAAACCTTATACAGGTCTGTCTGTCTTATTTGATCTTCCAAAAAGTCCTCACTAATAATGTCTCAGACATCCTTCGACAGAGTCAAAACCAATTTGGTCCCGATGGTCCCTGAGCTCGTTGCTGGTTTCACCCAACAAGGGAATGCACACGCCGATAGACTGTGTAGTATCGTCAAAACTGTTGGTGAGGCACTGATCGGACTCGCAATCGCCCTGACCTCCACAGCCGTTACAGTGGCATTGGCGCCAGTTCTCCTCGAGGCGGCGGAATTGGTACAACTTGTAGAGCTAGGAGCAAAGTTAGGCTTGCATACTGCACTGGTTATTGGACAGCCGGCCCTTGCTGTGGCTGTCAAAGAGGGAATGAGGAAAAATGTGGCAACGGGGATACCGGGATTTTTGTACAGACTATCACAAAAGCTTAAGCCACTACAGTGGAGCTCGAATGGTGTCCAATTCTCATACAACTGGTGGGGGACTATTCAGTCCCTGCCCCAAATGTATTATACTCAGGTTACATCGGTTGTTCAGGCGGCTCGTGAAGAGTACGGTGCACTGGATGTTGAGGGTGGATATGGAAATGGTGGCTGGGGCAGATTGTGCTCACAATTTGAAGGAGATTTCGCCAGCCGCAATGCCTTGAATATGGATAAGTTGCAAATTTGGATTCCTGGCCAATTCGAACTCATTCGAAGTCGGATTCAAAGACTGTACAAGGAGATTTATGAAGGCAGTATTCCCTTCCCGGGAGGACCAAGCCTGATGGCATTCATGATGTCTGCCAGCCCATGGACTGGCGAGGACTCATTCTTGTCTGATCTAAGAGACACAGGAAAGTGGCAGTAGTGAGTCTTTTCCTTCCATTTTCACATCAACCGCCAGAACAATTGCTAATAGCTGCGCAGTAATTTGGAACGGAACTTTGTCAAAGGCATCATATCCAAACTATTAGCAAAGAGCTACAACTACATGGTTTGCACCCACGACCCAAAAGCAAGAGCTATGTGTGACGCCGCCGACAAATATTCCAAACCCTCGAGTGAATGGGATGAGCGAATGACTACCCTGTCCAAATCCAGATTCTGCCCTCTTCCGGATACCGACCCGAACATGATATGCCAGGTAGAAAAATGGTATTTCGCAGTAACCAGTCAACATGACAGGGCAATGAATGGCCTTGATTCATTCGAGGGTTTTCAACTGAACAGATTTAAGTTCAAAAGGAAGGAATTGTTCAAGGAATCTTTTGATAACTACATAAGATGCGGGAACAACTGTACAAATCTGGATTGGCACAAAGGCCCCTTTTCAAGGGACATGACGTTTGCCGGTATCTTTCATATGCCTACTTGCAAGAGCGATAATTTGCGCCTCATGGATTTTACACAGTTTTGGGGATGGAAGGCCCATCCAGGTAAATCTTGGAATGGATACCAGACTGGAGAATGGACCACCTGGAACTTTCCAGCAGTTTGCGGAGATCATCATGCAAGCGAAACACAGGGTTTTTTGGAAGCTATGAATGCAGGAATCCACAGCGACGTTTATGCACACCATTATTACTATAGATCAACGGATCAACTCTGGAAAGATAGAATCCCAAGGGTAAGTGGTTCCATATCGTTCTATATTATAGAGTTGATGCTCACTCTTCCCCACAGCAACTTGAGGCAATGGGCCTCCAGCCTTATGATCACTTCGTTGCCATGTGTGGGGCAGGCATATATTTGCCTGGCCGACTATTCGTTGGCCAGAGTAACCGCAGAGTACCACGATCTCCTCAACAAGGTATTCATTACAGATGTAAGGACGTCTCCGAGGCAACTGCCATGATGAACCAATATGAAGCCAACAAATGGTTCTGCGTCGATTCTTACATTGGGAAAGATATCCAAGATGATACTCGGGCAGGGAGATATCATTTGCCAGAGCTCCCCGAGCGAAGATTGCTGAATTACAGGCAGCGGTGTAGAAAATGGAGAAGAAGATACCTCAAGCCTGTTGACAAAGAGGTCATCATAACCAAAGAGAAATCCGAGGAAAAACCCAATGGCACAGAGATCGTTATAACTAAGGAAAAGTCTGATGGCACGGAGATCACTATAACTAAGGACAAATCTGATGGCATCGAGATCGATATAAGTAAGGGTAAAGCTGAGAATGAACCTGAGGGTCAAGCTGAGCCTGAATCTGACGAAGACGCCGAGGAGAAAGCCGAAGATGAGTCTGAGAGCGAGGCTGAGGATCAAGCTGAGCCTGAATCTGACGAAAAGGCCGAGGGGAAAGCCGAAGATGAATCTAAGAATAAGGCTGAAGATCAAGCTGAAGAAGACCAAGAAGAAGCTGGGAAGACAGCTGAGGAGGAAAGCTCTGGCCAACAAAAATAAGTGAAGAGATTGTTTTTCAGTATAATTGTTTCTCGCGCCAAATGCGACACAGGACTTCAAATTGGAAGAGCTATACACGTCGTTGCTGGGTCATAGATAGGTAATTCGATAGTGAGCTGGAACCTGGATGGATTTCTTTCTTTTTTCTTTCCCTTGATTTGATTTTCTTTTATCCCCAATGGTCCGGAGGGATGGCTCAATGAATCATAGCTCTATAATATTTGCTATTTTGTCTTTCTTAGATCTAGGAACGGGTGGGATTTTTTAAGGACGATAATAAGCTCGCAGTCAAAAATTGATATTTTCTCGTCGTATACGCTGTACTACCTCCCTTTTATCCTCGAAAGAGCTTGTGCGCCAACATGATCAATCTTCCGTGATGACCGTAATAATCTTACCCTTTACTCGAGTATACCTGAGTTAGTTAAGAAATACAAGTTAACAACATTGTACACGGTACACCTGCTGTCTTCATTTCTCCTTCCATGTCTGGATTGTTGCTTGCCTATATATTTGGTGTTCTCCTAGAAAGTGTTGCTGTGGGAGACAAACCATTTATGTGGCTGATTTATTTACTGTTACATGGCAACCTCTAGCTACCTACCTGAGAATAAGTTGTGGTTATTATAATTCAAGGAGACATAAAATAGGGCTTGGTGACGTGGGTTAACATTAATACCTACCTAGTCAGCTATAGCTAGCTCATGTCTGGGGAGGAGACGTTACAATGCTTGAATTCATATTCTAGTGACAGTGGCAACCCTTTGCTAATACATGTAGACAGCCTCAAAGGAAATAACGAATAGGATTCGCAGTAAGGGTATCTTCAAGGAGAGCCACCCATTCACAGTCACCACTAGAGGGTTGGACGTGAACAAGCAGAACGTTGTGCTCCAATTCAAGGGGTTATTTACAGGTTGAACTGTAGGACTGTGATGGAGTATCCACTGAGAACATATCTTGTAAGCAGGGTGGTAATCAAGGGTTCACGAGAAACAACTTACGGTACATCCCAGTCCCTAATTCCATTCCGGCCAGGTCGTGTCTTCGTAAGGTTTAGTGGCTGAGGGGTAATCGCTGTTGCATTGTTCTTGTAGTTAAATCCATTGGGATCTTCGTTCGTAATTATTGTTCCATTGACAGAACTCCAAGGGCTTTCTAGTTCCACACTCAGAGGAACTGCTGTGGAATTCACGTTGCTGCAAGTGTTAGTAATGCGCACACTGATTTCGGACAAAAATCACTTACATGACCTTTAAGAACACGCTCTTATCTCCATCAACACTCGACGCCCAATACAATGGGCCAAAGTCACCACGGGGATTTGACACCTGGACAGATTCAGAGCCGCGATATGTGTTAAAGAGCTTTTGCAAATAATAGCTGACACTCAACACCGTGTGCATCGGATCAGCATCAAATGCAATCAAGTTTGGTGTCCAGTTATACCAATTCCAGTTCTGCAAACTAGGAGCATAGGATGTGAGTTTAACAACAAGCGGGTTCCGTTCGGCGCCCAGCAAGTACACCCCCTCGGCGATGGCCGATATAAGTCGCGGATAGAAGATGTGAATAGAAGGCGGATCGGAGAAATCGTCAACCTCAGATGGCGTATCGACTTGAAAAACAGAGTATTCACCGACAAAGACAGTAACGTCTGAATTGTTGGTTGCCTCTTGCCAATTGTCCCAGAAATCAAAGGCGTCGATGAAGAAAGCTGGCGGCTCGTAATGGTGGGTATCCCACATAGCCCCAGGAGGAATATCAACTGTATAGCCTGAATTTTCATCGTAAGCCGTACTGATGTAAGTGATATTCGGATATGCTGCCTTAAGTCCATCATAGAGATACTTGAATCGGAAAGGATAATTCTGTCCAAAGAAATCTTCATTCCCAATCTCAACGAACTGAATGTCAAAAGGCTCGGGATGTCCATATTCCGCTCGCTTACCACCCCAGTAGGTGTCGGTAGATCCCATACAAAATTCGAGCTCGTCAAGTGCCTCTTTGAGGACTGGGTACATAGCCTCAGGGGTAGCAGGGAACTCGTCAGCATTGCCTTCTCCGGCATCACCAAGAGAGTAACCGCTATATATTGCAAGAACGTTCTGCATTTCCATGGCCTCTGTCCATTCGAGAAATTCCATGAGACCGAGACCGTTGGTGTTGTAATATCCTATCCGGATGTCAGGACTGAACGCATCCATGATTCCATATAAAGTGACAATGTCTACGTACCCCAATTTCCAGGCCTTGCCCAACGATTCTCGAGTGGACCAATTGTCTCCCACCATTTCCATCTCCTTTGAATAGAATAACCTTCAATATTATTACCCCCTGGCCATCTCAAGAATTTGGGGCCAAGGTCGTAGATATTTTGAGCAAGGTCTTTTCGCAGACCGTTCTTGTAGCCTTTGAAAGTCTCCGCAAAAAGGCTTATCTGATCAAAGTAGTAGGTCTGTCCTGATGCAGCAATGGGGTCAAAGGTAATAGCCAGTGAGTTGTTTGAATCCGGAGCTGAGACGGTGTTGAAGATTTGAGCTTCAACGTAAGTCCAATTGACGACGTTCCATGACTGTGCTGGAATTACTGTCGATGCCCATATTTCTCCAGTAATGTTTGACTGAAGAGAGACCGTTATGCTTGTGTTGAGATTGAATTGATTTCGGACTTGATCAGGATAGATAAAGAATGAAACGTTATAGATTTGTGGGGAGACTGGAATGCCCCACCACCCCATGTTCTCCACACCAACAGGGCTAGTAGATTGGTTTGATGTTGTTGGGATATCAAGCTGAAGAACAGTAGAGTGAGAATGCGTCAAGGGATGAAGATTGTCGAGCCGTAAAGATGTATTACCAACCGGCTTGTATCCCGTGAGAACGGGACCTTCAATCGTTAGCTGAAGATTTGCGGAATTTGATCTTGACTTACCATAGGCTTGAACTGGGTTCTCCTGGTATACAATACTATCACCCACAAAATCAGGAATACCTCCCCAAGTAACGGTGGAGCCATCAAATGCTCGATTCGTTAAAAGCTCGCCGTATAATCCACCATCGCCAGAGTGATTAATATCCTCAAACATCCATCCATATAAATATGGCGCTGTGGCATTCCTTGTTCCAGTTTTAGTCAAAATCTTTAGTGAGACATCACTTTGAGGACCATTAAGTTGTTGGAGGAAATTAACTCCGGCACGAGGGCGTTTTGGACCAGCTGCGGCAAATCCAGTGAAGGCAATGATGCCAGCCAAAACTGCTACGCACTTGACAGCCATGGCGCAGGAGCGTTATTAAAGGCAGGCTTTTCAAGTTGAATTTAAAAATGAGAGGCATATTTATACTTATACTGCTTGAAAATTTCCCACAGTCGGGGAGGAATAATACATTCTGAATATCCGGCAAAACACGGATCTTGAAAGATTGAAATGCGGGGGAGAGTAGAGTATGGAGAGGGAAGAAAGGAGAGATGGGGGCACAAGAAAATGATCGGTGGGAATAATGTGAGGATCTCTGAATGGTTATGCGCGCCAATTATCGCTTGAGAATACGGCCTGTTCTGCTGTAAGAGAGGCGGGGTACGACGATCTGGGGAAGAATTGAAGATTTTGCAAGGGCTTCTTGATTTTCCGTCCATTCTTGCACCAAGCCGCGGGGGGCTGGATTGTAGAGTGGTTCAAGAGTCGGTGAGCGATCTTGACCATCGCATTCCAGCTTCGTTATCGTAGCCGCTAGGAGGGTAACGGCATCTCCTACCACTACGCAGTCTCAGATCGTCTTTCCAAATCCCAGAACCTAAGCTCGCACACTGCCGTAGATACCCATGATTCTCTGCAAGGCTTACGTTCCTCCCCGCCTCCGCTTTTCTGCTGTCGGGTGCAATACTTCCACGACTTCTCCACCTTGTTGCACGGCTGCTGCCTCTGTTGCCGGAAGCGTTTCCTTTGAGGTCCTACCTGTTAGCACCACAACAGTCCAAAGTAAAGTAGAATAGGGTTCCCCTGATAGCGATATTCAATGGCGTGTTTCGTAAGGTATAGGTACTCAAAGAACCGTTGATGTTGCACGCGGAACAGATCAGACTTCCCGAGGGGGCCGTTAAATTTAAAAGAATGTTATATTTACACACGGTGTGTGTTGATCAGCAGTTTATCGGTTATCTGAGAGGCTGGAAAAGAACTCTGATAGAAATCCTGAACAAAATGCATGAACTATCTGAAGTGTCAAAAGAAACCCACACAACCAGCTCATTGAAAAGAAAGGTAATGAGAAACTGTTGATGGAGAAAGTACCTTCAAAATATCTGTCCTGGTATTAGTTAGGTGGGCGCCAGGTCAAGTAGTCAGTGCGCATCTTCGAACACTGTTACACCGTGCAGTCTAAGATACTGTACACCCCATAATGAAAGAGTATTCATGTTATGAGGCTAGCTTTACCCAGGGTTCTGATTCCAACAAATCCAAGGAAACCTCTACTTGAAGAGACCGGAATGGAACAGATAGTCCCTACTCATATCCGGTCAAGCCGATTCGCGACGAATAATAGTAGCATGTGCCGCACTCCGAGGCTCTATGCAGATCTGGAAAATTGGGTATGCACTGATGTCAAAAGATTTTTTTCCCAGACTGCCAGTAACAGCACCCTTCGATTTGGAGGCTTTGAAGCCCCAAGTGATTTTGCGATAGGTCGCCACTGGTTGCGCTCTGGGAGATGGATACCGGGGCAAATTCGTGGACTTGAACCGTACGTATAGTGATCTACAAGCGGTTGATAATTTCTTCAAAATCGTAATATTCTGAGCAAATCACTACTACGTGCTTCTGAGTGGTGCTAAGGAGTAACGCAGTCATTGAGATCGAGTTGGCTGGTGTGTTGAGTTTCTCGAGTCAGTAGAATTGGAACTTATGCCACTGTTACCTTTGATAAATTACAAAGTAGACAATTTCTTCTGAAACTTTTATAAGAATTTTCCTTTTGGCCTGGACAATCTATCCCATTTCAAATACATTATCCGGTGGTAGTAAAGAATATACATAATTATATACGGCGCTCTCCTCTTTCCTTACTCAAGAACGCTTAGTTCACGGTTCAGGATTAAGATAAATCTACAACATATTGCCAGATAGTTAATTCCCCACCACGGGACTGATGACTTAATTGCTGCAGAAATAATTGCAAGCAAGTACAGGCCCCAGGTTTGCCTCCTTCTCAAAGGCCCCCAAATCATATCTCATGCGAGACCAATTGCCCAATTTCTTCCCGTCAGCCGGGGCATACTTCGCCCCATCAAAAGCCGGCGGTTGTGCATACAGCAAGAAGATGTAGCGGTGTGGGGAGCTACCCGGTGGCGGCGCTGGCCCGATGTAGTTTGCCACAAAGGGAGTGCCGGCTGCTGATAGTACCTTCGTGCTATTGTCGCCAGATGCCGTCTCTGGAGTGAGACCGGGCTGGATCCAGTGCAGAATTGGGCCTAGGACGTTAAAAGAGCGGAAGGGCGCGTCGATGTCAAGGCTAATGACGATGTAGGTGCCGTCTGATGGCACGTCAAAGGAGAGAATAGGCGCGGCTTGTGCGTCTGGATTTGTTTAGCAAAAAGATTTGCAAAATACCTTAAACATTATATTGTCTCTTCAAGGCATTTGGGTTCTACGGACCGGCCTTAGGAATGTATTGTCCCACTGTGATCTTGCTGTTCCCAACCGTCAAGCCTAAGACTTTTGACGGGTCATTCTGGATCAGGGACAGAGCAGTATCAACGCTCTTATTTTCCAGCATATTCAATGAGCGGTGAAGTATTGTATAATACTCAAATTGATAATCGTGAGACTGTAAGGTACCTAGGTGAGGGTTAATGAGACCAAATTCTTTATATTGCGTGAACCGGAGATAAGTTATTAATTCCGGTTTCTCGGTTCCTCGCTGATGTAATTCTGACTGCGCGCTAGAACTCCCATCTTACATGCAGATCACTTCCAGGGCAATATCATTGCTTTGACTGGACGATGCAATATCCTGGCTGAGAAACCTGGGTAACCTTACGCACCTACGTATCTTCGGTACCTAAGGTATTCATTCTTTTGAACAAGGATCGGCATTTAACGCTAAACGATCAAGTGATTACCTTACAGTTCAACTTACAGTACCTTACTTACCTTAGCTCACGCCAGGGCAAGTGGCCACAATAAAACGGATTAAACCCCATGCATTAGAGCTCTTCTTCCTCTTCCTCTTCCTCTTCCTCTTCGTCACTTGTATCTCCATAGGTCGGCCGACAGTGTTCAAGTTCTTCCTTCGTTCTCGCCCGTCCTGCAAGGGCCAACACTCTCCTGATAAACCACTGGATCTCTAACAATTCAAAGCTCGGCAAGGGTCTTCGTATAGGATCGTCGGTGACAATAATGAACTCTTGCCCTGATTCAATGCGTTTTCCTTTTGCATTCTCAAGCCACGCCTCGGCAGCGCCGTTTATATGCTGGGTGGACGGAGGAATGGTGAGAATGTTGATTTTATCGTAGTAGGCCAGAGGACGTTTGAAGGGGGGTTGCCAAAAGAATTGCATCGTCAGAGCCTTTTTATCTTTGGAAATAGAGACTGGTTTCAGAGCAAATATGCCTTTGACCCATAAAGCATGAGCCAGAGGGTTGAGACATAGAAAGTTGGCCGAGGTGGCTTCGCCCGTGCCGCCTATGTACGGGTTTTCTGAATCTAGAACTCTTTTCCAAGCTGCCACCTTTGCTTGAGTAAAGAATAGACAGAGTAGATCAAGAACAGGAGGCCGGTAGTCACCGAACTTTGCATCTGCCGATTCCGGGTCCATCATACAAGGTGGGTATATAAATGCCGTTTCAATCACACCCATACCCGTTAGTACACAATGCGATCCATCGCGTTCAGTAGCTGTAGACGTAGCTAACTCGAACCATTCGGGCTGCACCATGGACCTCGATTCATCCCAACCAGCTACCATGAAGTGCATCATGAGCGCCATTGCAAGGACAATATTCGAATCCCGCTCCACAGTATTTGTCAAGTGGGTCAGTATGTCTATGTCACAGAAATGACAGGCAGCCCAGAAATGTACGGGAACATCAGCATGGATAGCGTTATGTAGCCTTTCGAGCAACACCGTACGTTCTTGACTTGGATGGTTGAAGTTCTCGTCGGCTAACTCCGCGGACGGTGTAGCGGTACTGGTCATGTTTCCGCCTCCTGATAAATAAAAAATGAATATATATGTGGGCAATTAAATGATGGTGAAGCAAAGGACAGCTGATTGATTGTTTGGCAAAGCAATGTGTTCTTATCATTGTTCTTATCATTGTTGGAATTTACGCCGGGAAGATGCGCTAATTTGTGGTGACGAAACGATGATCAGCTTTCTTAGATACTAGAGCTATATTTCTACTATTTTTTTCATCTGATCTTTCTGCTTTTATCTGTTTGTTTTTTGACCTGCTATATGACTGTTGTTTTGGAATCCAGATTACACCTGCCAAACAGGCCCTTAAACTACACTTAAATATATTAACCATCAATGAGCAGGCTTGTTGTACTAGTATATCACAAGCTCACTTTAAGTAACCACACCATAATGCAAGCCAGCAATCGAGCAGTACCTTGGATAACTTTTCTATCAGATAACTCAGTGCAACCAGCAGTAAAAAAGTTCTTCTGAAAGATAAACAGACCAAGGCATCAACGCCAGAATTGTATGTACAGAATAGCAAGAGTTGCAAAATAACGCCATGCTTATAGGAATATATCCTATTAAATCACATGGTGGAAAAGCACGTATGATGCTATCTGCATCAAAGCCTAATCAATCTTCAAGCTTTGCCACGCCACTGAGACGGGAAAGTCGTGTCATAAACAGCTGCATTTCCAGAATCAAAAAAGAAGGAAGCTTCTCGGGATCATCACTGTGTATTGGGATCATTTGGCCGGACAGCAGGGGGGATCCACCTGCGTAGGGGGGTGTGTACCAGTTGTCCCCTTCCTCTTGTTCTGCGTAGGTCATTGGTAGACGTCTATTGTGTGGAAGAGTCGTCGCCGGTTCCGTAATGAGTGACATTAGTTGGCTTGAAGCAACATCAGGGCCGTCGCCAAGGAACCATATTCTTATGTTGAGCGTATGGCCCTCATCAACAATGTCAATGGGCTCTAGTACGAAGAGACCGGTATTCCACGCAGCATGGGGACTTGCAGCCAGAGTCAAGATATTACGGCAGTGATCTGCCTTTGGCGTAATGCCATCATTCTCGAACAATTCTTTCTTCCACGCCGATGCCACCTCGCGGAGCTGGAAGATCTCTATAATCCGCCAGAGAACCTCGCGAAGAGCAATAGTTTGCGGTGGAGCATCCGCAAAATGCATAGATCTAGGGTATATATGGGCTGCCTCGACTATTCCGTAGGTACCCGTCAACACACATCGGTGTCTGTCCCTTTTCTTCGCCTGGAAGCAAGGACATTAGAAAAGACTTCAACATAAGGATCTGAAATATATGTTACAGACCAAAGCTCATGTACGTATAGGGTAATCTTGAGCTGCATAGCAGAATACACATATCTAGTAAATATAAAATCACGTACTTGGTCCGACGCACTGGTCCTATAGGGCTCACTGCCCTCTGTTTTATGCTTCTTGGAAGGGGGCGGGCTCGCACTTCTCGATATGGGTGCGTTTGGAATCTGGACCCCTGATATACCGTCAGCTTTTAGGATCATCCAGATCTAACGCTATGAGAATGACTGAAGTCAAGAGTCTCGAGTATGTGAACTTACAGGCCATCACAGCTTCGGCGATACTAGAGCTAAACGCTCCGAAGATAGTTCGAAACATAGGGTCACAGTCACACTTTGCCCTTAAGATTTTGAGACGGCGCTCATCACAGGTCGTGAGAGCGGCCCAGATAGGGGGACGGTTGCTGCGCCCAATCTGGGCTACAAGAGCTCGAATCTGCTTCTTCCGTACATCAGAGGGCGCAAATCGTTCTCGAATAGCAGCTTCGGTAAGGGCGACAGCAGGTAGATTAGAAGGAGGGCCTGAGGAGGATGGTTCTGCCATCTTTCAAAACGGATTGGACAATGTGTAGGTGTAGTGCAATACGGTACGGTACGCAAAAGTACTTTTGAGAGTCTAGGTACCTTATACTAGAACATAGACCGAAGTTTTGCCGGAACCCCCCTATAAAACCCCTTATAAAACATAGGTATTTCTCTAAATTCTTATTATATCGCCCCAGAGAGCCATTGTTGCTGTTGTTGTTGCTGCGATGCTCAAGGATGAAAGTCGAACAGATTTCGGAGAAGCTCTGTACTTTCGTGATTCTTTCATGGAAGGAACACATACCTTAGCTTCATGCTTCTAATGCTTGCGTCACTTACAAATCCATGTCACGGAAGAAGCGATCTTGCCAATCCATTACCCCAACACTCAAGAAATACCAGCATACAATCGAGCATTGAGAATAGATCTTGTTAGGTCTCGTAAGCTATTGACAATCTATATCCGAAGAAGCGGCATACCAAAGTTTCTTGAACCTCAAAATATTGACTTCAACTGAATCGAGAAGTTGGCAATGGAATAGATTGAACTACTCTTGAGAAGTACGGGTAGATAAATTTATGTAATGTCTAAATAGTTTAAGGACGTCACGAGACGTGTCTTGAGCTCTCTTGAAGATGAATGAAAGACGACGATATGATAATTTGGTAAAAAGGCTGAATTGAGATCAGAAGGAAGCATGAGTGAGTCTTCAACGATGGGAATCATGGTGAACATGACAGGATAGTATCTGCGATGTCCACTGTCTTCCAGATCCAGCCATAACGATTAACAGAGATCAAAGAAAATCGCACGCCTCAAGTCTTTAGCCCGCAGAATGGGTAGGACCAGGGTAGCCTTGGCAATTGTTGAAATAGCCTTTCTGCTATCTCTAGAGGCAATATTGGATCAAGCCCAGATGATTCATCCTGTCCAAATGAATCTCGGATAGAGACAAAACTTGATCGGACTGGATCTCTATCAACTAGCCTTCTTCCATTGATACCGTCTACTTCCCTGAAAACATCAGAAGCAGTGTACCTGTTCGAAAGATGGCTGAACCATCTAGGATCCAGGATCGTCTGTCCTTCTCCAAGATCCATCCATTTTGTAATAATGGCCGCAACACCGAATCCCTCACACTCCTCTAGACGGAGTTCGTATTCCATCGGGCATGCAATACAAGGTACGATACCTGACTTCCTGACGCACCGCTCCAGAGCGTGCAGGTGGTTTATGGTACACCTGGCAGTCTCTGGCAGGTTTGCCTCGGTACCATGAACCACAAGCCTGATATGAGGACATATGTCGAAGGAACAGCGATCCCAGTTACGAACCGTCAGACTAAGTGGTATCAGAATAACGTGCTGTGAGCGGAACAGCAGAGAGCCATCGACGATCCTGGCATCTGCCTTGAACTCGGATGGAGAGTCCTGCATGATTCTACACGTTGTCGACTGGCGGTATAGACACTCCAGCCAAAGCTTGTAGTCAAGACCCAGTCGATGCTTCTTCATGACCATCTGGAAGGTTCTGAACTGGAAGTCTTTGTGCATGTATTTCGATACCTTGCCCAGCACCTCAGCCTTACGACATGGCGTCACGTCGTATTGGTAAAGAGGCTGAGTGGGTAAATGGCCAGAGCAACGCATTGTACATAAATGAAGGACTCGACAGTGATAGCATGGTACGTAGTCTGGGAGGTCTTTCGACAATTGTGATAGGAAGTCGATGTGTTGTTCGTGTTGGTCTTCTGCCCGCAGACTGGTCCAATAACTGGTCCCAAGAATAGCGCATGCGGCACGGCAACTTAAGGTAAACAATACTGTGGAAGAAAGTGGTAGGAATTGGGCCACGTATATTATAAGCTCGGGAGGAAGCATTTCCAAAATAGTGAGAGGTGTTGCTCCAGACGGGTTTTCAAGAACGTAGGCATCTTTCGGAACATCACTCTGACAGATTTTTGACTCATGCGTGCTCAACTGATGCCTGCTGCCATTCTTCGACAAAAGCTTTTGAACGAGCTTGATAATCGTTTTAAGGGACATGGTAGCAGAAGATCGTAATGACGTGGCAATAACAATTGAGCGTGAGCTGAGCAATTGATTTCGAGGGGGCAGAGAACGCCGATTGTCGATGACCGACAAATAAACAAACAAGATGAGGAGGGTTGTAAGCTTATTATGGACTTGGTGATGTGATGCTGCGATTCCCACAAAAATCCAAGTAGAATACTTAGAGAGGAACAGAGAATAGTTAAAGTTAGAAAAAGTAAAAAGAAATATAACCAGATTAGTTTTGAAAAGAGATACGTTTTGGCAAGGGAGCTCGGTTAATAGGTGTACTCCTAAGAATACCCTACCTTACCTTAGCTTAAGTACCTTAGGTAGATTTAGTTACTAGTCGAGTGGATTTAGTTCAGGCCCAAAATGTCGCGTCCGCTCATCGCGCATTCAACGCCCACTATCGCTCTCACCTGCAACTCACCCTTGGTCACTCACCCAAACCCGCCGATAAAGCAGCTCTGCTCACCTTTCCGAACAGAAACAGATTCCCTTCATGTCAGGATTGGCGTGTGATAATCATGTGATATTTCGATCACCATGTCTCTAAAACGGAGATCATCCAGGTTACCCTTTGTCACTAGGGGAATTACATTCTTCCTCGCCGCGTTTGGCGCCCTGAATCCAGCCGTAGCCTGCTCCGTTTCAGCGTCATCCACGCCGACTTTTCTATTACGGAATGCCGGTGCTCCCGTCCGCGCGAGGGCGATCAGAGTTATGGTCGTAGGCGATTCAATTACCCAAGGTCACGAAGGTGATTGGACTTGGCGCTACCGGCTGTGGCAATGGTTTAATGACCAAGGTGTTGAGGTATGTCCCAAACTTCCATACTCGTGGAAAAGGCACAACTGACTTGATGTTTTAGGTCGACTTCGTCGGGCCATGGAAGGGTACTAGGCCTCCCGACCCGGCCACTTCTCCGGTTCCACCTCCTTTACAAGATCCTCCAGCTTCAGACGACCCAGGGCAAATCACCACCGGAGGATACGCCGTCGGAGTAGGTAAGGATAACTAGTTCTTTAAAATCATCAATTCCCTTCCCTTAGGAAACATGTCTCGGGATCCAGGTAATCTTGAGACATTCAATGAACCCTTACCCTTCTACAGTCTACTGTAGTCTGTACGCCCGGAACTTACTAGAATAGAGAAGAGAACGCTGAGTCCCTCATCTTCTAGATCCTAACTTCGACAGCGATCACTTCGCAGCTTGGGGGCGACAATCAGCACAGGATAAAGACCTAATCCGCGGCATGGTAACGACATATAGCCCAGATTATCTTCTTGTCTTGCTCGGATTTAACGACCTGGGTTGGGGTATTAGCGACGCCGAAGGCACTTTTGAAAGCATGGAGATTTTCATCAGCGAAGCTCGCGCTGCCAAGCCTGACATTAAATTCGCTCTGGGAAACATTCCGCAACGCAGTTTCATTGGGGAACATAGTGACCTGCCTAGCAAAACGGATGTTTACAATCAAATACAAGCAGCAGCTATCCCGAGGTTGAGTATGTATTTTCTCCACTTCACTCTACAACCACTTGCCTTGAAATGGGAGCGGTCTCATGGACCATGGTTCAAATCTCAACAAGTCTCAAACACCATGGAATATTTTCACCGAGTGCTCTCCTAATAAGGCAATGCTGACGCCAAGCCGTTGAAGGTACTCCCAGTTCCCAGATTGAACTCGTCCAAATGAGAGAAAACTACGATTGCGATGTCGGTGGCTGTCCCGCCGGCTATGATGGTTTGCACCCCAACGTTCTAGGTAAGTATACTCCAAAGGGGGTTTCCGTAACCCATGACTTCGTTGCAGCAGAAGAAGAGACTTACACCAAAGCTAGGCGAGTACCAGATTGCACAAGCCTTCTCACGTACTTTAGTTAATGGCTTTGGTATTGGAACCAACGAACTGGTCATTCCTGCAAGCCTTCCAGTTCGGCCCATCTCCGTGCCTACTAATTTCCAAGCGGTGTCAAGCGTGACCGGTGTGACGGTGACTTGGGATGCTGTCTACGGCGCAATGGGCTATGAGCTCCAGAACCGTCTCGTAGGGGTTGATACCTGGAACACCTGGTCTACTACTTTCAATAGGTACGACACGTCGTGGGTCCTCGACGGCTGGGAATATGAGTTTAGGATCCGTATGAGCAACGGCGATGCGGTGAAGTCTGATTGGTCGGACATAATCTCTGCAGTGTGCCACCCACAAACGCCTCCAGCACCAACTGACATATTAACTGGAGCTACTGCCACTGGCGTGGATATTTCGTGGGCTCCGTGTGGCCATGATATCACTGAGTACGCTGTCATCCTCTACAACAGGGACACAGTCGGCTCATATGTTGAGACGATTGGCATTGAGCCTACAAGCCTTTCTGCCCACGTCGACTCACTGACTCCAGGTATCCACTATGATATTGCCGTGCAAGCTTGGAACCAATATGGTGGCGGTTTTCCGGGGGTGGGCAAGAGTGTCACTGTTGGGGCTGGGGCCCCTCCCGCCCCTACGAACTTACAGATCACCTCGATTGACGGTACTACTATCGAGATGGCCTGGTGCGGCTCTCCTGAAGCCGCTGGCTACCGTACTTGGCACCGCAACATCAACGATGGCAGCGTACTCGTTGGCGATGACTTTTCTACAGCTGAAACTAAATACGGCGTCGCTTTTCTGTTTCCAGGGGTCTGGAACTACGAGTTCTGCGTTAGTGCCATCAATGGCGAATTGGAGTCAGGGTTGTCAAACTGCGTGGTATACATATTCCCTACGCCCCTTTCTCCCCCCCTCTCAGAGTTTTCCCCTGATGCGTGAGAGATTTAAGAGTTTCAGTCGTGGGGCATCCTCCACGAGTTACTTCCAGATCGAGTAATGCTGACTCCGAAATCTTGCAGGTGTGTCCACAACCCGGAGAAGTAGCAGGTGGTCCCGTTGGCGGCGCAGATTGCTATTCTGGGGTCAACTGGTCAGCGACAGTTGTTGTCGGCAATCCAACCCTTGCTACGTTTGTTCCTGAGCAGAACGTCA
The DNA here is from genome assembly GCF_003019875.1 of Amorphotheca resinae ATCC 22711. NCBI lineage: Eukaryota > Fungi > Ascomycota > Leotiomycetes > Helotiales > Amorphothecaceae > Amorphotheca > Amorphotheca resinae. The sequence continues at coordinate 1,301,155 of NW_020194472.1, forward strand.
TGCGTCCTGGGCTGATCCCCGCTTTTCCGGGCACGGGAGCTACCTTCCCAGCAACGCAATTCCCTTTACATTTATCCTCTCCTAGCGCCCACGGATAGCTACACTCCATCCTTACCTCTGCCGACCACATTGTATAACGATCTAAACTACGGTTGCACACTCTAAGCCCTTTCAAGTAAAGATACCCTCTCTGCTGTCTATCATCGCCCTAAATATATATACGAAACCTGGGGATTGTGGATGTAAGTGTTTTCCCTATGAGCAGTGGATCTGATTAGGAATTGGAAGGACAGACGGCTTGGATGAGCGAGCATTGGCTGGAGTGTATTCCAATGTCAAATCGAAAGACCAATTTGTCATACAGAACAGCAAGATGAATCCCATGTATTAACTTTTTCAATGGCAGATTCTTAAGTAGCTCATGCGGTGTTTTGCGCCGCAAGGGCCTCCCTCCTGCTTGTGCTTAACGGATCCAAGTATGGTCTCTCGCCCAGACTTACAGCTCTCTGCCCAGTCCTCTCACCCAATCCTTGATTTAGATAATCCGGGGTCGCAGCGTGGTATACACTCCGATTATCCCAGATGGCCAAATCATTTGCATTCTGCCATCTGTGCCTCACCTGCAGGTCATGGTTATCAACCACCAATCTCACAAACCAATCCAGCAATGCCCTGGACTCCCCTTCCGTAAGCCCGTTGATTCGCTGGACATGGTGCCCCACCGCAAACACGCTCTTCCACCCGGTGACTGGGTTGGTGCGAATCACGGGATGCACGGCCTCGAGGACTTCACCCACGTTCTCTGGAGCCCCTCGTGGTTGGGAGTAGATCTTGAATCCGTTGCGGTCGGCGGCTTCGTTGAAGAGAGGTTGTGCATAGGTGGCGGTTAGGCCTTCGAGGAACTTTTGCACGGGCGCGGAGATGCGGTCGTACACTTCGTAGCCGGAAGCCCAGAGTGTATCTGGTATCAATGAGCTAGAGCTATCACAAGAAAGAAGACAGAGAAAGACTCACCTCCACCGGTTTTAGGTAGTTGGGTCAGGCGCAGTAAGGCATAATCACTTGGAATCGGCTCGAAGGTGATGTCGGAATGCCATTGCTCCTTTCCGCTTTGCTTTTTCTCGGATTGGAAGAGCAGTTTGTCGCGGTAGATTTTTTTAGCTTGCTCAGAGGAGATGACGCTGATCTCGTCGTCTTTGCCTCCGAGTTCGCGTCCTGAGTTGGACACTGGGTGGATGTGGAGCTTGGAGGTGGAGGGTTTGCCTGATAGTTCGCCAAGGCGTTGGACGAGCTCTTTCTGGAGATCGTTGGTGATGTCGTCTTGTTTGCGGAAGAACACGACGCCGCGTTGGGAGACTATTGATCCAGATGTTAGTCAATTGCTCGGGAGTTTTGACGGGAGTTACTACTTGTAATGGCCAAGTCTCGAAGAAGCTCGTCAGAGTTGGGCGCCTTAAGCCAATCTGCGAGATTAACGCCGACAAACTCCCTGCCAATCGTTGGGGTAACATCAAAGCTTTCAAAGTGATTGAGTGCACCACTGAGCTTCAGAGGCTCCTTATGCTGGGGCGCTTGAACCGGTGGTGCTGGTCCATCTTCGACCTTCACCTCGCTGTGGCCTTTTGAGCCCAGAGACACGGATGTAGCCTCCTGGTGAATCTGATCTGCAGTTTCTGATACTGCCTCGGTGACTGAAGGAGCCATTTTCGACTGTATTAAGCTCTAGAGCTGATGATTGAAATCGAGAAAGTTGCCTATAAGGATTCGAAATTTCGAATTGCTACCTGGTATTAGACAGGTGAAAAAGCAAGAAGCAGGAAAGATCGAGGGCTACCCCTCCATAAGTACAATCAATCAGGCATGCATTCATCCGCAACCCCACCCTCGTGACTTCAGCAGGATGGTATCACAATCTCCAAATTGACACCATAAGCATCTTAAGCAGAGGAATCGGAGGTATTCCCTTATCACCGGGTGGATGAAAACCCACTGACAACAAGAGCCTATGAAAGTAGGTCAATTAACGAGGAGAGTGATAAAGAATAGACGCGTGGGGGGTACCCCAGATACAGGGCAATTATGGCAGATGGTGAAGACGGCTTGAGATGCAGATATTCACCATCTTCCATGCGAGTGACGTGCGAGCGGAGACGCAATCGCGGTACGCAGGGTAAGTAACCTTGGTTGATTGACATGGTGAAACTTCTATCAGAGGAATCAAACTCGTATTTACTCATTGTCAATGACAATTGAAATGCCCATCCCAGCGAATGCTCGATGTTGATGTTGCGCCCTCTCCTGTTCTCTTGCACGAGGCATGGCGGAATCAGGGGGGTGCGGGTATATATATGCATTAAGCGAGCGGTGACTATAGAGAAGCGTGACGTTAATGTCCGTGGTGCATGTATAAAAGGTCATATTCGAACCGCTCCCCGCTGATTGTCACCTCCGCGTTGAGCCCAAGACTTGGCCCCAAGGCAATATACAGGCAAGGCATTGGCGTGCTGTCGAGAGCCTTACACCGAATCATCCCGCACGTGAAAAGAGAGCGATCCCCGTCCGTGTCCACGTCGATGACGTGACCGCCTCTGCTGAAGTCGCGATGCAATGCCCTGTCCTTGGCGACTGCAAGACGTGATGTCTCTTGATGCGAACCTCTCCTATTGACGACTTGGATATAGCCTATCTTGACATAGGTATCGGCTCTGTAGCTTCAGGATGACTGTGGGAGAGTGATCCCCATGTCGATGGAAGATTAGCCGCCGATCACGTCTCCTTCCGCTCCCCGTTCCTGCACAGCTGTCAGCTTCTATTCTCCCTTATGAATTTTGTCTTTTTATTCCAGATGGCTATATGTAATATTGTAGGACCATCTCCGTCATCTCCCTCGGTAATATTCTCGGAACCTCTTGCTACTTGGGAGAACCTTTATCGATTCGACTCTTCTCCTGGATGGACATTGGGAGAGGATCACAAGTCTACCAGGAATATTGACATCAGGATCGTGGTGATTTCATTAGTCCACTAATTCAACTTTATGGGGCTGATATTCTTGTCTTAGATACGGGACTGCGTAATGTTCGTAGCCATCAAGGTTGACCGCTCCAAGCCTCTAATATTTCTTAAGCTGTAACAGACAACTATTTGAAACACTTGCACAGGAAGACTAACGGTATGATGGTTCCATCCACTTCCTCCAGTCTCTTACTTCTCTCGCCCGCCTGTCGGCCACTTGTAGCTGACACTTGTGAAGATTTCCATCTCAGACATACGGTCTTCAAACTGGCATTTCTGCGTGCTGAAATCCCATCTCAATTCCTTTCCAAATAATTGGACCTGATTGATGATTTCTTGCCCAGATGGTGCTATAGTCCCGACTCCCTTGTTACTGCCCATCAATTCTGGCTGAGCGTTGCTCATGTTTCTTATACGTCGTACCCGCTTCGCCTGAGAGAACTGATACGGCGTTGAGAGCTCTTGATATCGGAGAAGTGGTTTGTCGAAGAGACACTACTCTGATATCGTATTGTGCCTGGTGTGCCGTATACAAGCCTGCGTCCTCGACAGTGTTCCCGCGCTGGCCCTGTGCTCGTAGAAGAATCCAGGTCGACAGCTGGGAAAAGAAGCTTAGTTGATTCGGTACTCTTACACATAGCTCCCCCGTATTTACGTTCTCGTGGTATTCAATCTTTGTATCCAAAGGGGTGTTTTGAGAGATTGCCCTTCCTATAGGTGGTACCCAGACACAGGACACCTATACATTCCTTTTTATGTCATCTATCCGACCAAGCTGATATTTACAGATCCTTTCTTCTAAAACACTCGCCACAATTCCTTACGCAGTTCCTGTTCTAGAAAATGTCCACTCATTTGATTCTTGATAGACGAATAATTCCAGAGATCGCCGTCTCAGTTACTCGCATCCTTCGCAGCCAGTTCCCTGATGATATCAATAGCTTTTGGGGTCTCGATCCATGAATCGTAAGAATATTGAAGCACCAGCTTCATATGTTCCCGAGTACCCGCACTGTATATTCCCGGGCGTTCCGTCAAGTTTGCTCCAGGCTTGAGAAGAGCTGGCCAGAAGTACTTGTTCGACTCCTTCACAAATGTATATAGCTTCTCCACCTGTGATTCTAACTTCTTGATGAGTGGGCCCTGATCCTCGCTGTCCATAATGTCCTTCCTTTTAGCGACAACCGTGCTTACGAGGTGACCACGGATCTTGTCCAAAAGCTCTTTCGGGACTTTTGCACCTACAACGGTCGAGTTCTGTAAAGACCTTACATCGAGTAACAGCCTGATTTTAATCAAAGTGACTGACACGGCGTGAGTAAGTTCGGCGAATCTCCTTGTGAAGAGACCAATCGGTTCAAAGACATCCTCGTCCTTAAGGTGAAGATATGGCAGGCTCGTGTCTCCCCAGTCGTAGTGTGAATTTTCCGCCGTGGTGGCCCACCACTTGACAAAATCATAGCATTCCTGGTCCTTGCCCAATCGCAAGTACAATGCCGGGACAAGATCACGAACCCCCATATTATCACCGCGACAGAGACGGAGCATATCCATAAGGTGGCTATGGGCTGCTTGGACTGCAAGTGTTGTCTTGATCTTGAGAAGAGCCTCCACCAAGGCGAACCGTGCTGTCATATATGGTCGGGTTTCTACGATGCCCCAGAAATGACCTGCTCCTTCTTCAAATACGTTGGCAGGGGTCATCCAATCACCAGGGTGTGCACGAAGTTTCTGCTCTTCATTGTCCAGGGCCTGTTTGCTTTTCTTGATCGCATTGCAGGCGCCTTTGTGCTCGTTTCTGTGGGCTATCTGGTGCTCTCGGCCGCAGTAGAGCGTAACATAGCAGCCTAGGCACCGAGAAAGGTTTTCCTTGCTACGGCAGACTGGGCAGCATGAGGTGAGAGTGAGGCTCATTGTTGCGAGGATGGGATTGCACCGAGAGCGTTCTTTCGAGGAGCGGGGCGGTACTAATTGTGATTCGAGATGGCCGAAAGGGGGACGATTAATTAGGGGTACATGCTAGGTGCGGCCAAGTTTTGTTGTCACCGCCTTTTTCTGCCCACTTTACTGACCACCGGCGTCGCTTAGGCGGACTCGCTAATCCGGATTAACACTATTCCGACGTCAAAGGCTTCTAGAGTTCTCAGGTACCATCCCGCGAATCTGGGTCTGGAATCTACCTTATCGATGGTGCCTTAGGTAAGGCAGAGATCGTCCCTACGGCTGGACTCGCACTGCCTATAAAGTTGATCTCGGCTCTCGGCTTTGCCCCTTTCGCAGCATCTCTATCGGGTATCATTTAGCCGAGCCGCCCTTTTCCTTGTCCATCGTCGGCTCGCTTGTGGCTGGCCGCCAGCGCCCTACGCCACACATCCCGTCTCACCAACGTGCGCCGATGTTGATAGTTCTTGCGTGATTGCCAGGGCCAGATTCCTCATGCCGCTGATATCCTCATGTCCTCCACACCGGGTAAATATTTCTCTACATCTCCAGACATGTTAAATATCAAGCATTGGGTACATGGGGTCGGTCCTCTTGCGTCCCCGTTTCCAAATCCCCTCGTCGGCTGCTGGACTCTCGTGGTATCCGCGAAAAGATGTCTTCCTCTGCTCCCTCTGCCACTGGCAAAGAGGCTGTCTCGACCATCACGACGGATCTAGAAAAGTCAGCGGCTGAATCGCCTGGACCCCAGCATGAGGCCCATCTCGATGCTGATGGCGCCCTACAAATGCTGCGAGCGGGTGGCAACATTCCTCCTGATCCAGCGAAAAATAAACGCCTCAGGCGCAAGGTCGACCTCTTCATCATGCCGCTGATCTGCATTGTCTACTTTCTTCAGTACCTCGACAAGATTGCAATCTCGTACGGCAGTGTCATGGGCTTGAAAAAGGACACAAAGCTGACTGGAAACCAGTACAACTGGGTGGCCAGTATCTTTTTCTTTGGTCAGCTAGCTTTTGAGTTTCCGACAATCCGCCTGCTGCAGATGTTCCCTCTCGCAAAATATGTGTCCGTCAATGTCGTCATTTGGGGCACCATCCTTGCGTGTTTGGCAGCCTGCAAGAACTTTGCCGGCCTGATGGTCTGTCGTGCATTCCTCGGGGTCGCAGAAGCAGCGATTGTCCCAGCTTGGGTCTTGTTTACCTCCCAATGGTACAGCAAAGAAGAGCAGGCATTCCGGGTTGGCATTTGGTTCTCTATGTGTGGCTTTGCACAGATGTTCGGCGGCTACGTTGCCTATGGAATTGCCGTCCACGTGGGACGGGACCCAAGCGCGTCTCTGGCTGGTTGGCAGATTATCTTCCTTTTCCTCGGACTTTTGACGGCCGTTGTTGGGATCATTTTCTATTTTGTGCTGCCCGATTCACCACTGACGGCCCGGTTTCTATCAGCTGAAGAAAAGGCTTTGCATGCCGAGCATCTGCGTGGAAACGAGCAAGGTATTGGCTCAAACGTTTTCAAGTGGGACCAGTTCTCTGAGGCACTTCGTGACGTTAATACTTGGCTATATGCCTTCTGGGTCTTTGCGGCAAATATTCCCAACTCGATTGCAACCAGCTTTGGCAACATCCTGGTCACTGGAATGGGATTTAGCTCAACTGACAGTCTGTTACTGGTGACACCACTGGGGGCTTATGAAGTGGTCGTCTTAATCGGTGTTACATGGCTCGCAAGTAGAACAAACCAACGGCTCTGGCTCTGCATAGCTGCCCATATTCCGTCTATCGTGGGGGCAATCCTCATGGCGACGACAGAGAAGGCAGCTGCGCTTGTGGGATACTATCTGTCCGGTGGGATTCCAATCGGATGGACGACCATCCTAGCCCTAACGAGCAGCAATGTTGCAGGTTCGACCAAGAAGGTCACTGTGGCGTGCATCGGGACGATTGCATATACGGTCGGAAACATTATCTCGCCGCAGACCTTCCAGGCAAAGGATGCGCCGAGGTATCTTCCAGCAAAAATCTCCATCGTTATCCTGTATGTCCTCATTACCATCGACTTGTGGATTATCAGGGTCCTGGCGGTAAGAGAGAATCGTCGCAGAGATCGGAGGAAGGAGGAGCTTGGAGAGGCGTATGTGGTGGAGAAGAACCATGAGTTCCTCGATTTGACCGATAGGCAAAACTTGGAATTTAGATATTCTTTGTAAATACTAAATAATTCATAATGTCGATTTAACCCTTAACATTGATTGTGTACGCCCTCTAATTGCCACGAAGTGTCATTTAATCAATTTAGAGTGTTTCAATACTGACTCGCCAGAACTACTTGCTGTGGAAGGTATACCCGGCAGTGCCCGTGGCTGACCTGCCCTTGTCAAAACCTTATCAACATGATATATATCACGAGGATGGAATAGCCTTATCTCACAACTTCATTCCAACTTCACTCCAACATCGAATGCGACGTTTGCAAATATCCCACTTTAAGGGATCTAGAGGCCAACGATAATGATAGGTCCGTCCTCAAGATGTCGAGGGCAACTCTAGATGCATCCTGCACTTATCTATTTGTGGTAGTCGGACTGGAGATCATCAGATACAAACCTTGGACGTACCTTATCTTACTTTGATATCATCCCCGTGTCACAAGTATCTCATAGGTTAGGACCCATGCACTATTTTCGTCCTCAGATGTCGTTGCGCATACATATCTCGTTGAAACCTCCTCTGCTCTCCAGAGTTCGCGCGACATTTTCGGACGTATCAGCCTCTCCTCGACACACAAAGGGGGTTTTCAATAATCCATCTCAATATGGACGACTCCGAGCATCGCCATGGTCATCTTGATACATCGGCTCTCCCTGGTACCGTCCATCTTGTTGATCTCGAGGGCACGATTCGTGCAAAGCACGCATCTGGAAGTCAACTCAAAGATGTTGTTCTCGTTCCAACACCATCCTCCGACCCAGACGATCCTCTAAACTGGTCTCGAAGGCGTAAAATTCTCAGTACCGCAAGTCTGTCAGTGTATACGCTTATGGTAGGTATTGCGTCTGCTGCAATCTACAGCGTTCTTGAACCGATTGCCGATGATACTGGATTGACATTGGGGGATCTAAATGCCGGGACTGGATACATGTTTTTGGCCTTTGGATGGGGTTGTCTCTTTTGGCAACCGATGGCATTGCAGTATGGGAAGAGACCAGTCTACCTATTCTCCATGCTTGCGACTTTGGTGAGTGATTGTTGTCTTGCAATACATGTTGCTCGTGTAGCTGATAGACGCTAGGGTATTATGATATGGGTGCCGCACGCAACTACGAATGGACAGTGGATAGGAAGTAAGATCTTGCAAGGATTCGTTGGTTCGCCCATCGAATCATTGTGTGAGATCTCTATTACGGATATCTATTTCACCCACGAGCGCGGGACTTACATGGGATTATACGCCTTCATGTTGGCTGGTAGTAACTATCTCGCCCCGGTTTTTGCGGGTTTCATCAATCATGGCCAAGGTAAGCGATCCTCTTTTATAACTAATAACAACGCTGATGGTAGATAGGCTGGAGGTGGGTCATGTACTGGTGTGCAATCTTCTTAGCCATCGGCTTTGTCTTCTGCTTCTTTTTCATGGAAGAGACAAACTACGATCGGGCACCTTTGGAGATGATATCGCCTCCAGGAGATACTGCTAGTACGACTACACCCGAAGAAGGGAATCTTCCAACTGCAACCAACCCTGAGAAGACCATAATCAGTCCTGAGAATTCTACAATCGATCCTGAGAAGACCGCTGCAATCGTAAACTCGGAGTCCAAAAACATCGACTCTGACGTCGGACAAGTCCACTACCGTCCCAAGACCTACCTCCAGAAACTTGCCCTCCTTGACAAGAAGCGAGATTTCCACCTCTTCCGCATGATGGTCAGGCCACTAATCTTTATGACATTTCCGAGCGTTGCGTATGCTGGATTTTCATATGGCAGCAACCTGGTCTGGTTTAATGTCTTGAACGGGACGGCCTCTCTTATTCTCAGCGCTGCCCCCTACAATTTCTCATCTTCCATGGTTGGTCTCTCGTACGTGTCTCCTCTGTTAGGGGTTGCAGTAGGAGCATTCTACTCGGGAGTAGTCGGAGACAGGATCGTACTCTGGCTCGCTCGCCGCAACAAAGGGGTCTCGGAAGCCGAGCATCGGCTCTGGCTCTTCTCCGTTTCCTTAATATTAGTCCCTGGCTCACTTATACTCTGGGGTGTCGGTGCTGCACATCACATACACTGGTTCGGACTTATTTTCGCTATGGGTGTAATAGCCGCTTCCAACTCTATCGGAGTCCAAATCAGCGTCTCCTATTGCATCGATTCCTACAAGGATTTGAGCGGCGAAGCAATGGCTACAGTTATTATTATCCGAAACACCATGTCCTTCGCAATCGGCTACGGACTCACCCCATGGGTCACGGATATGGGATATCAGAATGCTTTTATTCTAGCAGCGTTTGCTGGTTTGGCACAGGTCCTGACATTCTTGGCTGTAGTGAAGTGGGGAAAGAGCTGGAGGAACGCGAGCAAGGCGAGATACTATAGATACGTAAAGGAAAGCGAGAATCTGGGAGTCACTCATTAGGCAAGAGAAGTATTTGGCAGCATATCACGCATATAGAGACTAGTTAGAAGAGTCTTTGATCCTTTTCACGCGATGACTCATCGTTCTGCATGTTAAACATCTGGACGCAATCTACCTCACTTGCAATGGCTTAGTAGTTACTGTTTTCTCAGCAGATACTATCATGCTTCTATATTTATCTAAGGTAAGAGGGTCTTTAATCCAAACTCTTTAGGGCCAGCAATATAATTAGTGGCCGCAGAAGTCAAGCTGTATAAGAAAATCAAAGATATGTGTCATATCTAGGTCGCTCCTATATACACCAACTCAACCATTCTAGAGATTTCATGATATGCGATAGCCGCTTCAACACATTCGTTGTAACTCGGTATACCAGAGTATCCTCATTACTTCAAACGCGCCTCAACCGCCGCATAGTTAGTTCCTAGGGCGTGATACACCTTCTCCAGCTGCAGCCCAGACAAGTCCAATAGATTCTTCCACTGGGCCTCGGTTCGCTCGCAGCCGGAACACGTTATCATGGTCAGGTCCATCCAACCCGCTTCCACATCTGCTCCGGTTTCTGGGAGCACGATTTCGGAGATGAGGAGGCGCGACACGCCGGGTTTCATAGCGCCGGCAATCTGCTTGAGGATGCGGACACAGTCGGCGTCTGACCAATCGTGGAGACAACGGCGGATGTAGTAGATCAAAGCACCTGTAGGCGAGTTGTTAGACACCTACTTACCTGGACAGGGGTACGGCAAGTACTTGCCTTCTATAGGCTGAGGTGTAAAGAAATCATATTCCATGGTGATGATCCCAGGTAAAGAGTCCACAAGATCAGCAAGGGCTTCTGGACGCTCTTGTAGCACCAGTTTTCCTTGAATGCCCTCAGTCAGAGCTTGGATCTGCTTGGTGGCATGCCCTTTACCCCCTCCAATATCGACTACCAATACAGTCTCCTCATTAGTCTCCACCTTGCTAAGTTCTTCTTTAAATGGGAATATTCCAACGGTCCACTTCGCAGCCTCGCTTTGGGCCATCATCGCCAGGTTGAGATTACGTAGTCTCTCGGCATCACTACCAATATGCTCCCACATGGTCTTGTCACCGGTTTGATGGGCGAAACAATACGGGTTAATGTAGTTTGAGTCCGGATTCTTGTAACCATGTTCCCGGAAGTACGCATACATCTTGGCGTTCGCGAGGTTGTACTCGTCAAACCTAGTAATAGTATGTCAGACATGGAGACGCTTGGAAAAGGGCTGAGGTGGGAGCTATGGCATGATGCTGACATCAATTTGAAGATCCCCCGAATCTCTGGGACCAAATAGACCCGAGAATATGGTGTATGGCTGTATTCTTCCGGGCCAACTTCCGCAAAGGGGCCAACAGGGGTAAGGACTCGCATAAATCGAACTGCGATAGAGATTGTCGTTAGGGATGATTGGTATGGCGGGTTCAGCTGAAGCTCTCACCAAGGAGATCTTTCTCTACACCAAGCTTTTCGGACAATGCTGCAGCAGTGGCAGGCGACCCATCCTGGGGCAGGGCGTCAAAGACTCCCATCTCCAATACAACACGCAATGCGCCTGAATGCGCCGACTGTAGAGGCAACCATGAGCACCTGAGTATTTGCGAGGCCTACCGCCCACAATCACGGAGGTTTATCTTGCTCGACTCACATTCTCGAAGTTTGAAAAGACCATGTCCAGAGGCCCTCGAACGGTTCTGAGAAGCTGGGAGGTTTCCATGAAGAGAGCTGTATGTTTCTCGCTGACCTCCCCCGGGCCAGAGCTGCTCTTCTGGCCTACATTCTTGGTCGCGGCTTCAGCATAGACATCGACCGCGGCCTCGACTCTGCTCAACAGCTGCTTAATGGTCGCAATCTCCTGCGCCAGGGATTCTGCCGTTTTGCTCATGATGAGAAAGAACCGTGAGGGTAACTGTCGACACTGTGTAACGGGGAACCAAACCACCGGTATTCAGGACAGGACGTGTTGTCGGGACAGAAACAAGCAAATAACAGAGGAGGGTGTGTACTGGACGGAGTAGAGTGGGATCGATGACACCTCGATCAATTGCCCCTCGATCATTCGATGATTGAGGTGGCATTGAGGCTCAATACCACCTCGAAGGGGGTTTGTATGTACGTTCACCTCCAATAGGTATATGAATGACGGCTCGACAACCGAGGTGGATTAAACTGGTCTAGCCCGGTTTAGCCCGCTTCCGGGTCCCCATCCGATAGGCCTCTGCGGAGGACTTTTGTTTTCCCGGAGCGGCGCGGCTACTCCCGACCTCCCGACCTTCCTAACTCGGCCCATTCCCCGCCGCGGCCCCACCTTCCGCTCTCGCCTAAGCCTTGACACTAGGCTCCGTTCTTCTCCGCAGCTTCGGCTCCCTTACCGCCCCGCTCCCTGCGTCTCCATTATTACCTTATAACTTAAGCACCGGGGCTCCGCGATACGTTTTCGTTACATCCACCCCCACTGCCGGTGCGATGGAGCAGAATCCAAACCAGCTTGAGGATACCCATGTGGAAGTCGTACGTCCACCCCATGCCCATGATCAATCATCAGGATGTTGAAGACCGTTGACCAATCTTCTTCTCATAGGATTCTGAGCCTGCCAGCGACGGGGACTCGACCTATGGAGGCGGCAGCTCTGGAACCTCGTCCGCCTCCCTCTCATCCTCGGTCCTCAATTACACCTATGAAAACGGCCGCCGATACCACGCATATCGAGCCGGGGAGTATATAATGCCCAACGACGAGGAAGAGCAACATCGTCTTGATCTGAAGCACCACGTGTTCAAGTTGCTTCTTGGAGGAAAGCTATTTCACGCCCCGATCCCACCAAATCCACAACGCATACTTGACGTCGGCACGGGCACGGGCATCTGGGCAATTGAAGCTGCTGATGAATACCCAAGTGCAGAGGTTATTGGTATTGATCTGAGTCCAATTCAACCTACATGGGTGCCTCCGAACTGTAAATTCATAGTCGACAACGCGGAAGACGAGTGGCCCTATACGCCCAGCGCGTCGTTTGATCTGATTCACTGGCGCGTCTTGGCTGGGTCTATAAGGGATTGGCCGCGCCTGTACGAGCAAGCTTATAAGCATCTGCGGCCTGGAGGGTGGATTGAGGCGCAAGAGCACGACGTCCGGGTATCCTCTGACGATGACACGGTCGAAAATGCAAAAGAACTTGTTCGGTTTTTCAAACAAGTGGACGAAGCAAGTGAGAAGACTGGGAAGAAGATGGATGTCGTGGCTGAGAGCCAGAAGCAGTGGATGATCGATGCAGGATTTGTTGACGTGCATGACGTGGTTTATAAAGTACGTGTCCATCGATGATTTCGTCTCTAACTACGTGACTTTGGCCAGATATTAATACTAGTGAATAAACACAGGTACCGATAGGATCGTGGCCTAAAGACAAAAGACTCAAGGAAATCGGCCTGTATTACCAAGCGCAGTGCCTGCATGCTATTGAGTCCATCAGCATGGCTCTCTTTACTCGCGTGCTAGGATACAGCTACGAGGAAGCGCATCTCATGATGATAGGCCCTCGAAAAGACATGAAAAATCGGGACCTTCACCTGTATATGAAGTTTCATTTTGTGTACAGCAGAAAGCCATTGCCAGGTGAAATTTCACAAGGACAATGAGGCTATTATAGGAGATTTTAGTGCAGGAGATGATAAAGTAAGGTACCTACTGACCTCTGTCGTCTCGATGAGTCGGGCTCGCGATCCACGCCCGCCCCATTGTTATGCGGCACCCCCCTCCCAGCAGAAGTTCTGCTAGTATCTACTTTGCGTATTACCCTACCTAATGTCTAGTACGTATTGTCTGTATAAGGTAGTTAGTGTCACGGTCAAGGATTCTGTTAGACTGGATTAACGTTGTTCCAGGCTCTAGCATTAAGGGTTAAATTATAGCTTAGCTAGTAGTTACTACAAAGTAACACAAGTAGGTAAGTACCTACAGGCTATGCCTATATACTAATGTAACCTTACTCGGCTGCGCAGAGAGCTATAGGTCTCTAATCGACGTTTCGAAACGTAGTGCTGCAGTTTTGCTGCAGACTTATGACAGCTGGAGCAAGTAGACAGGTAGGATATTGAATGGAAGGCGGGCCAGAACGATGCTTTTAACCACTTTAGGGGTTTTTAATCTTCAGGGCGCTACTAGAATGGTCTCATTGGCCAATTTTACGTGAAGAAATCACAGTGCGAGTGACATAGCGTCGGAAGGATTCTATCTTCTGTTCTATAACTTCGTAACGCATTGGATAGCATTCTATTTCTCCCTTAACAACGGGCCTCTCTTGAACTGCTCGATCACCTTGAATTCCAAGGTAGGCGGAATCGCATCCTGATTCCAATACACAGTCCCATGCCTCAACCAATGCGCATACGTCCCCGGCACATCATCCGAACCCTCATGCTTCCTCCACAACGACCCCAGAGTATCTCCAAAAACCCTTAAGATCATCCCATGGGCCAGCTTGAACCCAAAACTCTTCTGCAGGCACGCCTCGACGATCTGCCTTGCCTGCTTCTGCTCTGCGCTTTCCACCTCGCCTTCTTTCGGAAGCGAAAGCGACATCAGATCGAACGCCTTCCGCCCGTCCCACGCAGTCATATCGTTGATGAGCTGCGAACCCACCATGAATTCGATGCCGTACACGTGCTCAGCGACGTACTTTGGTCCGTCCCAGCCGTCCTCTTCGTCGACAAGTCCCATGACCATCGTCATCACCTGTCCCTGAATGATATAATCCGTCAACATCCTACTCACCTCCTCGGCCCCGATCTTCCTCCCCTCCTCCTCAATCGTGAATGAGCCGCCCATCAGCGGAACCCCCTTCAACAAGGGACTGCTGTGCATTCCCTCGGTACTCGTCTTGCCGCCGTCCGCGGCCCACAACCGCAGCAAAAGCTGGTGACACCGCGCAAAGAACGGATTATTCCGACCAGCCGCAAGGAAGTAATTCGTCAAACTGCGTTCCTCGACGCCGCCGGCATTATACGAGAGGACTTCGAACCGCGAAGCGGGATTCCCAACCGTCTCGCGCCACAGCCGGTCCAAGTCTCCGATCTGCATCAGCCCTACGTCGGCGTACACGCCGCCGTACTTGAGCAGGAGCGGCCAGCGCACGAGGTCGGACGTGTGCTGGGGCGCGTAGTCGCCGCCGATAGTGCCATCGACGAAGGCACGGGGGAAGGTTTCCGGGTCCGTGATATCGAGGAAATTGGCGACGTTGAGGGGCGACGAGGGCACGCGGTCGAGGACCCGGATCGTCCAGCCTCGTGGGGAGAGGCGTCGGTGCCAGGCGCGGATGTTGCGTCGTGTGTAGGCATGCATGTGCGCGTACCCGGAGTGCCAGAAGAACCAGATGTTCTTCTCGTCGGAGACGGGCTTGGGATGAAGTAGATCGTGGTCGACTTCAGCATCTGGACGCAGATCGAGAAGATGAGCGGGGATGGCGTGGAGCCCTGCTGGAAGTGGGTAGATGTGAGAGTCCATTGTGTGTTGAGGTTGGTCTGAAGACGTGTGATTGGGGAGTAGTGACATCAAAAGCAGCACCTCCAATGGCTTGGGTAGAGAGGATATGAACGAGCGATCTTATTCGCGATGAAGCCTTGAAGGACTCTAGAAGAGGCTGCTATTGAGACTGATTACTTGGGCGACTGGAATCTCATATTTATTTATCCTCTCGGGCTACGTCTTTTGTAATATACGATGCGATTACTTGATTGGGCCAAGACTGAAGCTGTCTGTGGAGTGAGAGAAGACTCATTATGATGATGATGATAGTGAGGCTGACTGCAGAGTAAGATCTTTTCATTATGGCGGAGTAAGATAAGACTCGATATGACTGTTTGTGGCTGTGGCTTTTTTTTTTCACGTGCAGCTAAACCATGATCAAATAAGGAAGGTCTATCGTATCCAGTATCGCTCCCTCGCTTGGGTATCCTTGTTATATCTTGCAACTCATTCAGATGAATCATCTATGTTTACCTTGCTCATCTAATTGATACGACAGGGTATATACAAGGATATACGCAGCTGTATTCATCCAACTTTTTTTGAAGTTCGAGTCAGAAATACGCTTCTAACAACCACGGGAAAGGAAGGAGACGAAGCATAATCACTTTGTCTAAGCCCTTTTTTGCCCGATCCCCTCCATCACGTACCACGCGCCATGCTCTCCCCCTCCTTTTCTCTAGTTTCTTCCTGTCCAGCTCCAGATATTTTGCTCCCACAGTCTTAGCTCCTTTCGACATCTTCCTTCACCTTTTCCTCATCTTCCTTCACCTTTTCCTCATCTTCCTTCACCTTTTCCTCATCTTCCTTCCCTTTTTCCTCATCTTCCTTGACTTTTTTCTCGTGCTTGATCTCAATCTGTGGCATCAAGACCGCTGCGAGTAGTACCGACAATGCGGCCAACGCTGCCCCCACAATAAATACAATGCGGAATCCCCGCTGGTAGGCTGCGAGAACGGTGGCGGACACGTCAACGCGGTGCGCGGCGCTGTTGGAGGAGAGTACGCTGCCGCTGAATGAAGGGTCGTTGAGGATCGCGTTGATTTCGGAGGGTGAGAGACCGAGTGCCGGCGAGGAGATGGCGTTGAGGATGCAGGAGTTACTGTGTATTTACACGTGAGCTTTTGAGGATTGGAGTGCGCAGCTTGAGATAATGGAATATAGACAACTGGAGAGGAGGACCCACATGATCGTGCCAGCGACAGCAAGGCCAAAGGTGCCGCCAAGATTGCGGATGAAGCTGCATAAATGAATTGGGTTAGCCAGCTAGTTATAGGTAGGTAGCTATACAGCAGGAGTAGTGCATGGTGGCTAAAAGCACTTTCAAGGGAACCGGGAATCTGTACTTCCTCGTAGCAGTAACTACAGCCATATCCTCTTTCCTGACGCCTGCTTGAATAGCAATAAGAGACCTGGAGAAGAAGTCAGTATGCCTCGGTTTCCTTGACAAATTTATCCCGCTGTAGCAGACAAAAAACAGCCCTACGGACATGCCGCGGACTAGCAGGAGGACTTACGGTTGGAGTGTTTGTCCAACACCGAAACCCGTCAAAATGAGATAACCGATCTGCTTGCCAAGATTTGAATGCTTGTCTAGCGTTGAGAAGAGACCCAGTCCAACTGCCCATAGGACCCAACCGAGTAATATACTTTCCTGTCAGGATGGAGTCAGACTGGTTTATCCCAACTTGGTGGATGGACAGAGCACAGCTGCCGGTAGAGTGATAGTTAGAAAGAGGGATAGATGAATAACTCACTCTGTAGCGGCCACGCCAAGACACAATCAAACCGGAGAGAGTACTGCTAAAAGCTGTTCCAGCATCCAATGTTAGCAAAAGAGGTGTTCGCAAGAGAAAACCTGCAACAAGCTTACTCTGAACAAGAGTTAGCGGCAGCAACAAAGCTCCCGCTTTGATGGCCGAGTATCCATATGCAAGTTGAAAGAAAGTCGGGATGTAGTAAATCTGTGTCAAGAATAACCAGCCGTTAATGGCCATGGTGAGGCATGCGCCATTGACCATGCGGAATTTGAAAATGTGCACTGTGACATAGAAGGGGGCGAAAAATGTCAGCCTGTATTCGCTAATGTTGTGTTGCTTGTTTTCCACATATCCAATGATAGTTTCGTGCTTCTGGTGATATAGAGCTCTTTGTAGAAATAGACACATGATGGACTTACTAGGTACTAAGGGGTGCTTTGTCCCTTTCCATTCCCAGACGATAAAGGCAATGGAAAAGACGAAGCCGAGTGTTAGAGAAGAGATCACGACTGGTGCGTTCCATGATCGGTGACTTCCGCCCCAGATTAGACCGAGCTGTGTCGAAGAGGTAATTAGTTGGAGCGGTAGCAATAGCAAAGAGCAAGAAAGAGATAAGAATATGATATTATAGTCTTGTATCGAAGACAATATAGTATAAGGAGCAGTGAGAAATCTCCTACTTACAATCAGGAGGGTTGAGCCGATGAGCGCAAAACCCACACCGCAGAAATCAACAGCCTTTAATTTCCTAACACCACAAAACAGAAGAAAGAGTCAGCCTATACTCTCGGTCATAATGTAGTGACAGCACTGACTCTTTCCAATGTCCCCGAGTCTTTCGCAAGGGCATGAAGAAATGGCAACAGGTCGTTGTGAAAGCTGCTGTGAAGAGATTAAGGCGGAAGATCCATCGCCTAAGAATACATTAGCCGCTGATAACCTTTTTCCTAATTTCTTGTTATGAGGAGAACATAACAGGAGGTGGGCAAGATTCGCACTTCGGACCTACCAGCCATCCTGAGAAGTTGAAGCGAGTGCGGCTCCTATCAAGGGGCCTATGCCGTTCGAGATGGCTACTACTGCACCCTTTTCGGAGGCAATGGAACTTCATTAGTATAAACATTCGCAAGAATAAGTGCACAGGAGAAGAAGCATGCCTAGCACAAAAATATTGGAAGACTCACTAGAATCCCCTGGTACCGGCCCCTCTCCCTCAAACTAACAACGTCCGAGACAATGATCTGTGCAACCGTCATCAGTCCACCACCACCGATACCCGTAATAGCACGGAACACTATCAACTGGATAACAGAGGTGCTTAACGAGGACGCGAGAGAACCGATGAAGAAGATTGCGAGGCCAGTATAGAGGACATATTTACGAGACCAGATATCTGATAGCCGGCCGTAGAGGAGTTGAAAAGAAGTGGATGTTCTGTAACAGCAGAGTAGCATCAGCACAATAGGCATTATTTGTAGTGCAGCTTTTTCTACTTCCTTGCTTTCTTTCCTGACCAGCTGGGGTCAAACTTAACCACCAGCCACCACAACCACCACCACCCAGCAAGCCAGAGCTTGTTGGAAGTAGAGAATTAGGAAGGGAGGTTCGTGCCAGAGACGTACATGAAATACCCCGAGGCGATCCAACTAGTCTGGCTACTAGAATGTAGAGCACTCCCGATTGTAGAAAGCGCCACAGCGAGCGTCGTTTGATCAATGAGTGCTACGAAGTCGACCGTGGCACATGCAAGGAAGATCTGTGGTAAAGACTTTTGTAAGACCGTATGAAGACGAAACGGATGGCAAAGTAAAGAAGCAGAAGACAACAGTGGTTTCTCAAAGCCCTCGTAAGACCAACAGTACCCCTTCTGGTCCCCCCTTATGCGAGGTCCATGGCGCACACGTGACTTCAGAGCACTCAACTCGGGACATTTTCTGGACGAAAAGAGAGACCAGAACTAACCGTAATAATCTTCCTCCGTGGCAGTCGACTACTCTGGTCCCCAAACTGAGCCTGCAGTGACCGACCTCTTTCCTGCTGGATGTCATTATCAGAATTCACCGTTGCCACTGCAGCGTGATCCACCACAGCATTGTTGCTATTGCCATTGCTGCTGCTGTTGCTGACGCTGGTGGCATCGATGGCAGCCATCTCCACGGATAGGTGAATCGAAACAAAAGGACAGGCTGGGTATTAATGGAATACCGAACTCGAAAACATAGCAATACCTGAGATTCTTTTAATCGACTTTGAGGTGTTCGCGAGTCTGCAACTTGCCAAGGATCGGCAAGGATAGAATGGGTGGAACTTGCTCAAACATACGCACCAGGGTTAATAGAAAAGGTGATGGGTCAATTGCTGTATATACAAACCTGGACAGGAGAAAACCCCGAGGATAGGACAGGACGGGTGACAAGTCGCAGGCGTCGAAGGAATTGGCGCAGGACGCAGCTTTTGTACGGTGGAGCCCAGCATGTCTATCACGTTCAGAGGTTTCGAACTTTCGAGTCTCCTGTCCTGTCAGTTATCCTTTACCCCTCTATTTCACCAGTCTCCACTTGGAGGGGTTGGGCACTTGGGTATTTATTTCTGAGGATGGATTTTCATTACCTAAGGTAATGAATGATACAGCGACTTGTCGTTATTCTTTGTTCTTTGTTGTTTGCTCCTTGCCGAGCAAATTAGAGCACATTTGCCTTGCGTCCAAATTGGTGTGTCACGTGACCCGTTCTCCAGAACTTTTCCATGCATCTAAGGTTTGATCTACCCGCTACTACTGACCTATCCAACCATCATTCCGCTGATATATCACGCAAGCGCGAGGATCTGCCCTCCCCTTGCTGCATGCTGATTGTGCTTGCTCCGGCACTCAGAGGTGAAAAGTGAGCAAGTTTGAGAAGCTCAAGGGGTGAGGATCAATGTCGACTGGCCGGTTGTCAGCATGGATTCTTACCCAAACAATGCTTGGTGATTGGTTTTGCGTTTATGGGCTATAGTGTATATAACAATGGGCGTGTTTCTTTGCTGAAGGTCAATGAAAAGACTTGCCAGCTTGATTTGCCCAGCAACGACGCCTCGCCCAAGTATATGCTGTCCCTCAACCTCTTGAACTCTTCCCTCCAACACTTTGAAGCAGACCCATCTCAACCAGCAGATAAATAAATTAAGCCGGATCAAACCAACCTACAGATACCAGAGGAATGTCTGCACAATCACGCCCACATCTCAACGTTTACACTGGCCCAGACAGCATCCGGAATTACTTCGACCCAGACCAACAGCCTCCTCTACCACTCGTCGAAGTCCCCCTATCGCTCAACCCCTTCCACCAAGATGGGGTGCGCATCTACGCAAAGATGATGTCTACACTCCCAGCAAACAATGTCAAATCTCTCCCAGGTACGTTGTGCCGAGTGTAGTGCAGAAAAAACCTCAAGGCTACAACGCCACACTACCATTCTCCTCAGCTTATCCTATCGCGCAATGACTTAGTTTATTTTCTGACTTGGGCTTCCTCGCCTTTTTGAAATAGCATTGAATATGTTACAAAATGGCCAAGTGAAGCCAGGCAAAACTACGACGATAGTTGAGTATAGCTCAGGCTCGACGGTCGTGTCTATGAGTATGATCGCGAGGATTTTGTATGGGATAAAAGATACGAGGGCCTATTTGAGCAATAAGACGTCGCATACGAAGTTGCAGATGATGCGGTTTTTTGGGTTGAATATGTAAGTTACATGTTATTGTATTCATTATATAGTCCTTTCCGGGTCCCCAGGTAATCATTGTCGTAGATGGGTGTTCCTTGTGCTGACCCATAGTCAATAGATCTGTCTTTGGTGGGCCATCACAGCCCGAGCCCACGGATCAAAGAGGCGGCATCTATCGCGCCCATCAGTTGGCGCAAGAGAGAGATGACACGTGTAATCCGAATCAATATTACAATGATTTGGTGCGTCTAGGCCGAAATGTTTTCCTTTTACCCCCTTTTCTCTTTTCCACCTTTCATGTGATTCCTCACGGCACGAAGGATTCCTCACGTAAACATCGAATATGTCACTAATCCATTTAAACCTAGTAGAACTGGGCTGCACATATGAAATGGACTGGGCCACAGATTATGGCCCAACTACCACAGATCAACGTGTTCTGTGCCGGCCTAGGAACGGCAGGTACCATGACGGGGATTGGCACGTATCTCAAACAAGTCAAGCCGTCCATCACAAGAGTTGGGTAAGCATTTGCTTTGTTATTAACACCTACTTGTTGTGTAGATCTTTGTGTAGATCTTTGGGTATACTGACACAGTCCTATTATACAGTGTCTGTACCACACCTGGCGATCGCGTTCCCGGGCCCCGATCCCACGCTCTGCTTGCGCCCGTTGATTTTCCCTGGAAACAAGCCGTCGATTACATGGAGGAGTGCGGATCTCATGATGCGTATCGGCTCAGTATGCAGTTGTCGAGAGAGGGGCTCATCTGTGGGCCGAGCTCTGGGTTTAATTTACAAGGTGAGTTTGCTACTTTTTGAGCAGAATCTCTTCCATGGGAGGAAATTTGCACCGTGAACTCGATATGGTGTAGGAAGGATGCACGACCCTTGTGACTCATGTTGTCCTTTATTTCTCCTCCACCTATTCGTCCTGTGAGATGTGTTGTTCTCAATATCTTTACTGAGAAAATTGAGATAGGCCTCTACAACTTTCTCCAAAAACGAAAAGATGCTGGAACGCTAAAGGACCTGGCTCAGGAGGACGGTGAGATACACTGCGTGTTTGTATGCTGTGATCTCCCCTACCAGTATCTTGATGACTATTTTGTGAAACTGGGCGAAGATTACTTTCACCCCATCCAGAACAGCGTAAGTCCCAGTCCGGCATACTCCCAGTGTTGAATATCTTGACCACCCTCCCTCCACAAATGCTAAACCAATTCACAGAATCTTCTTAACGTAGACCTCTACCGCTACGACGAAGCATGGGAGCTCGACCCCCCGATTGCTTTGTCAAAGCTTTATTCGACAACGGTGCCAATCCAATGCCGCCCAGAATGGCTCCTCATAGACCTACGCAATACCACTGATTTTGAAGCTGGCCATCTACCAGGTGCGTTCAATTGGCCACTTCAATCTCTTGTCGCGGGCGGGAAGAGTCCATTCTTCGATAGTCAGGTCCTGGAGACTCAATGGCTGGAGCTAGAATCGTTATTCGGATCGAAGAACAAGGATTCCGAGATCCTGAAGGAGCTGGAAAGCCCAGGTCGCTCCGTCATGCTCTTTTGCTACGATGGCGATACAGCGCGGGTTGCTACGAGTGTGCTACGAGCGAAGGGCTTCAACGCCTGTAGTGTTAGGGGAGGGATGCTTGGTTATGAGTTTGGGCATTTGCTTGTCCCAGCGATGAAAGCGGGGGTGTGTGAACAGCAACAACCTCAGCCGCAACAAATTGCTATAATTTGAGGGGTTCCGTGTAAGGTCCTTGATTATGTGTGTGACAGTGTAGAATTCAGAATGCTGTCACTATAAGCTATATACATGATGCGGGGTCACATGTCGGTGCCCTGATATTTCGCGAATGCCAAAGAAGAGGGTTGCCACAAAGCGGATTGCCCGAAAACGGGCGGGGTAAATGTAGCTGAAGAGTGTGGGATAGAGTGGCTAGGTGCCTCTCCAGGCAGAGGGTTGTTTACACAGGATATGGGGGAGTATTTTAAGCTCTCTTACAAAGCCTCATCCAAAACGGAACACTGATATTTTGTCTGTGCTTCTACATTTGTTTAGGGTCATTCTAGTATTTTCCCCTTATACCCTTACTTGGCTTTGAAGGAGTGCTATCAACAGGTATCGAGGGTATAGTAAAACGATGTAGATCTTTGTGGCCACCACAGTTCTCATTTCCATCTTTTACTCCTGTGCTCGAGGATGGAAAGAATTGCCAGCCCCTTTTTAAAGGGCGTAAGAGTTTATCCAGATCGAGGGTCGGCGGATTTGGGAAAAGAGCGTCATATGTCGTAATATCGTCCTCGTCCAGCTTGTCCCAAGCGCTCTCCGGATCCTTCCAGCCTTTAAAGAGGATAGGTTCTAAGTCATTCCAGAATTGTACTTGAGACTTTGGTTTTGACGGTGCTGACGGTTCTTGCACTGTAATTGCTTGGTTGGCAGGAGTCTGGGGAGGCGGTTTAGAAAATCCCTTGGTATTTCCCCCCTTCTGGAGAGTCGATGGTGGTACGGTATTTACCCCCCCACGCTTTGATGATTCCATAGCCTTTGTCTCCCAATGTTTGTTCCCTTTGTTCTCAAACAAGTCAGTAAAACTAGCCCTTTCTTTCTTGACTGTGCCCTTTTTCGGTCTATTGGGCAAAGTATAGTTAGTCGGTTTGTCTGACGAGAGTTCACCTGATGACCTTTTCCGAGCTTCTAGCAGGATCTTGTCCATGTCGTCCATACTAGGAAGATAAAGGCCAAGGAATTGCCGCCCGTCACTTTCACATTCTGATTCGGACGATTCCCAGTCATATGCCCAGTCTAATGTTTGTCTATGATTATACAAGTAAGTACAAGGAGAAGCGAGTTAGTCTTGCTAGAGGAACTACTTACAAGGCGCCGTAGTTAAAGACATCTATTATAAATGCTTCCTGCGGGTAGTCTCTGCTATGTCGACCTTTTGGTGTCTTATCTGACTTGGAGTCTTTTGGCTGTATTCCTCGTTTCTGTATTGCCCCGGCCCATCTAGGACCAGAACCTAGATTCGATCTCGTTAATACCTCTCTGGAAGTTCTTGAAAGCAATTGAGCCACTCTTATTTTCTCTGACTTCACGCATCGAAAGGCTTGGCTACGTCCGACGCCAGGTAGTAGTTTTGTTTGTCCGATATACCCATCTTCTGGTACATAAAGGCCCCCCTCTTCCATGAATGCCATATGCATCTCTTCTAGAGAATTTTTGTTATCGCCCTGCTGATAGAAGTAGTTTGTTTTCTGGCCTTTGTTTCTGTTGCTGCATGGCCCATCAGTATCGTCAAAATAACCACCCTGTTTCCTCCTTATGTTGTTTGACCTCACTGCTCCTCTATGAAGTATGGGATAACCTGGAGCTCCACCCGATTTTTGAACAAGTCTCTTCATGGTAGGGTCGCAGTGCCTAATCTTTATTTAGCAAGTTGTGGATCGTTAAGGTAAGAGTTAAAACTTGCCTCAGCCATAAGTAGTTCCTGCAGATATCATAATAATCCCCTTTGTAGGTACCGGTTGTGTACGAGTTTGTACAATCCAATTGTATCAAGGGGTACCACTTGCCCTGAATTTGGAATTCGAAGGTCGGCCTACCATCAGGGCTGATGTGATTCACCGTGCCTTTTGCCCCTCCTCTTTGAGCTTCCCAATGCTGAAATAAAATTGGTGGCATTGATTCGCTTTCCGATGTAGACCGGCCTGTAGTATGTTGTGACAGTGCGTTGGTGGTAGTGGTATTACCTTCTTCCTCATTCAACAGTAATGGCTCATAATTGCGAATGGGGTTGCAAAGACTGAGGAAAGGCGCTAGGCCCAAGGCGCAAAGGACGTTTTCTGACCGCATTTTTTGTTACAAAAAAGCTCTTTTGGTTGAAGATAAGGGTCGTTGGGTCTGTGATAATAAAAAGAATAGTTTGATGATTTACGCATGGCCTATATGTTAGGAGACTTGAGCTTAAATATGTGTATCTTGAATGAAGTCACAGAAATGCAAACACATAGATAACCACTATAATTAGAGACAGTAGCATTTGGAAACATGTAGGGTGAGTGATGGAGCGGCATGCATGAAGTTGGATTTAAATCATAACTTATAAGTCGCTGGTATGCGTAAGACGTACAAGAAATGGGCTGAAGGGGCAGGGTCATGTATAGAAATAGAAGCAACGAGTCCTCGGAGGAAGTAGCAGAAGTAGAACTGGGCAAGTTAGACGAATAAAACTTCTTGCACAACACATTCAGTCCTCTTTCTTAGGCCCCCGAGCCACCGCCATAGTGAAAGCCTGTTCCACGAAGATGGGGTAATGGTCCTAATGGATTTACGGACGAGGCTTGATGTATGCATGGATCTGGAGATATTTGTAAGTCTTCCGTGGTGTTACCGCGGAAAGAGTGTTTGAATGCCTTGGACACTTGCCACGCATCTTCTAGAGGGATTCTCTGTAAACCAACAAGTACTATTCCTGGGGTTGTTGGATGTCAGATGTTTTCGGGGTTCTTGTCGCGTAGCGGGTAAACCTTGCTCCATCTTCGCTTCAGCCACCAACACCAACACCAACATCCCCAAAAAAAGAACAGCAAGTTGTCAAACCTGAGTCTTAACTTAAATAAAATCTGCAAAGCTGCTTTATTGACAATATTGAGTAAGTTAAGATGAGTAAGGGTGAGGCTAAGTTGCGAAGCAGGTGAGCAACAAATTACAATTCAACTTCTTTCTCATCTTCCATCTCATTGATACCCATTTCATCCCCAGAGCATAGAGCATTCCTTCAGCAATTTGCGAATATATTTCTTCATACTCAAGCACCTCGGGCGGTGGGTACTCACAACCCAAACGAACTTTTGAACATCCTGCTAAACATACATTAAAAGCCAGTACAACGAAGATGCCATCATGCCATTCTCGATTCTGACCATCCCAAGCCGTGCTATCGTTACGAGTCGTCCTCCTCCGCCTTTTTACAACCTGCCTTTAGAGATCCGATTGAAGATCCTCCACTGGGCAATAATCGCGCATGCGTTTATACACCAGGAATGGATGGGTGATACCCCCTACAATTCCTCCTGGGCCTTTCCTAAAGGGAAGATCGACTTAGAGCCAGCATATCCCCCATGGCTCCCCGATACCCGAGTGAGGTGCGCGGAACACTGGGGGACGAAACGCATGCACATGATTTTCCCAGTCTGCCGCCAGTGGTACGATGAGATACAAGTGGCGTTCTATTCTATGTTCAGGTTTCATCTACATTACACTGAGGTTATTGAAACGTGGAAACCACATGCCTTCGCATTTCTGCCACGACAAGCACTCCCCCTCATTCGAGATTTAGACCTCGAAATATGGGAGGATTGGACCCGGCTCGTTATCGGAAATAGACAGGCAGATCGAATCCGGAGCTATGAAAATATAGCTGCTTCCCTGCCTGGTCTGGCGAAAATGAAGCTTACCTTCTGTTATTGGTCATGCAGCCCCTGGCCCTACGGTTTGGAGGATGTTACTCCAGAAATAGAAGCGAAAGTCCGCGACACGATTGTTGCCATGTGCCGTCCTTTCAAACGCATCCCTAGTTTTAGGATGGAACAGCACTATTTGCGTGGACGTGAAGGTCCTACGGCTTATTCGTTATATCAACAGCTGATCCTCGAGACGATTGAGGTTGTGGAGGAGCAGATGAAGTTAGAGAAGCAGGACAAGTCGGGCGGTTATCTCCCTCAACAGGGGCAAGAGATCACCGGTACCTCGACTTAGGAATTGTTATCACAGCGTGGGTGCAATCAATGACCATCTGATGTTTCGGGAAGACTAGACGGCCTTCAAATCCTCGAGGATGCGTTCTAGGGAAGGCGCGGGGAAATTGGATAGGGAAGGACAAGTGAATAGAAAGTTTGTTTGGACGGTGTTGACATTGGGGAGTTTCTGTTGATTCTTCTTATCCTGGTGGTATTATGTCTATAGAGGGCGTGATGAGGTGTGCCTTAGTAAGTGTCCTTTCGGACCCCCAAGTTGCAACATACCTTGCCTTACCTTACCTTACCTTACCTTACCTTACCTTACCGCGATTGCCCCGCCCCCCGCTTATCAGCCGTCGGCTTTGTTGTGGCGCGCTCGACCACTGACGTTGCCCCTTTAGACTCCGGCTCCGGGCCGCGTGCGCCGCGTCACGGATGCCGGCCGAGCTGGGGCTTAGGTAAGCCTTGATGCCGGAGCAGCGTTAATCCGGGCTTATGTAATCCTCCCCCAGGTCAAAGCAGTGCAGTACTATACTGCACTCACTTGTATAGATCAATCATTAGGTCGGTGATCACTCAAGGGTCCTGACTCCTGCGTCAAAGCCGATTCCCGACCGGACCCTTGAGGAGTTTAAAAAGAGGCTCGAGGGTAAAGATACGGACCCCTTTTCTTTGTTTTCTTTTTCCGCACTTTCTGCGGAGCTTTCTGCAGAACTTTCTGCGGAAAAACTTTCTGCGGAAAAAGAGGTCGAACAACCACAACTTGACATCTGGACCCGGCCACTGTGAGTTCGTCGACAGAGTGCTCGATCGCTTTGTAATTACGGAGCATTTGGGTCATGACTTTTACGCAGCTATCTCTAAGCAAATCACTACCTTACTGCGTATGCTGTACGGGATCTGGAGCTGGGGACTTCTCACCGACTACCATCGGATTTATCTTACCCACCCACCTTACCCTAAGGCTTACAAGTTACGGAGTCGTCCATGCACTAAGGGATGGCACTAATGCCCTACCGGAAAAGTTTCTTTTTCATCTGAATCAGAAGCAATGACGGACATAGAACATGATGTGTTTCCGTCACCCCGAAAAGCCTATTATTTCGACCTTTGGAATTGGCCACGTGCTTTGTAAGGCAATATTCTAAGTATCTTCATGACGTACCCATCTTCAATGAGGCAACTGATGATACCTTACAGTACGCCTATGTACGCACTGCCCGGTAAATTTTGGTCGGCCCGTCAGCCGCTTTTATGTTGAATATTGAGAGTTGCTGTATTGGAAGTTCGGACTGTCAAGGGTTCTTTCCCCAGTCTTATCTCGGATGGCTTTGAGAAGTCCGGTTGAGCTGGCCATGCAATACTTTGCAATAATACGATGCGATGCGATGCGAGGCTGTCTAGTTGACCGGTCTGCTACACAATTGGCCGCTCGGATTTACGCGTGTCGCTTTGATTTGCTTCTCTCCACGGGCTGATCTGAGCTGGGGCGACTTCTTCACCGGCATATGCGCAATGTGGGGCAATTTTTCTATTGCGGAGCGAAGCCATCGGACGTCCCTAACAGAGCCAGAAAGCCATACTCCGTACATCATCACTTGGCTTTCGTCGCGGTTACGATGGGGTGGAATCCATATTTAGGTAGGTTTCCCACCGAAGTATTTTGCAGAGGTACAGTACGAAGAATCCCCTCACAGTTCCTGCATTCTTCTTGTCGCAAGCATGCAGCTGTTCGCAGTCCTTCTTTTCGGCTTCTGCCAACTTGCTCTTGCTAAGACTGTCGTTTACGACTGGAACATCGGATGGGTTTCGGTTGCTCCTGATGGGTTTGTCCGGCCCGCTATTGGCATCAATGGCCAATGGCCTTGCCCTCAGGTCGATGTAGACCTGGGCGATCGTGTAATTGTGAACGTTTACAATGGCCTTGGAAATCAATCGACTAGTATTCATTGGCACGGATTTCATCAGAATGGTACATCAGAGATGGATGGTGCTGTTGGATTCTCTCAGTGCCCGATTCCTCCGGGACATTCATTCACATACGATTTCAATGTGAGCTTTACCTGCCATATTCACTGTCTCCTTAGCTGATTTTGTACAGGCAAGTCAAGCTGGCACTTACTGGTACCATTCGCACGATATGGGACAGTACCCAGACGGGCTTTGGGGACCTCTCATCGTTCATGATCCTAATCCGCCATTTCATTTCGACGAGGAAATCACGTTGACGCTGTCTGACTGGTACCACGAGCAAATGCCAGACCTTATCTACACCTACCAGTCCGCCGCTGGCGAAGCTGCAAACGGAACACCAATACCATCGGGTGGCGCTCTTATGAATTCCGGAAAAGACGTCAAAATCTACGTGAAGCCTAACAAAACCTATCTCGTACACGTGATCTGCCCCGCCAATTATCCCGGACACGCGTGGTTCTTCGACCAGCATCAAATGACCACAGTTGAAGTGGACGGAGTATATGTCGAGCCTGTCAATGTCAATGCTGGACTCAACGGGACGATGAAAACTCGTGTCGCGCCAGGGCAGAGAATGGGTGTCCTTATTAACACGAAGAATGATACGAGCACGAACTATGCGATTCTTGATATAATGGATGTCAACCAGCTGTTCATAAATAATGGCATTGTTCCGCCGCCTTCTGACTACAATACTAATGTTACTGGATACCTCATCTACAATGATAGCGCACCTCTTCCGCCGACACCAGTGCTCTACTCGTTGGACGATTCGGAATTCTTTGATGATCTCGACTATGTTCCATTGGATCGTGAGCCTGTGTTAGAGCCGGTTGACCACCAAATCATCCTTAACACAAATAGCGCGAACATCAGCGGTATTTCTCGGTATGTCTTCCTCTTGTGTGTCCCGCATGTCCTGACTTTTGCGGCCTAGCTTCGTAATCAATAACTCCACATACCTAGAACAAAACGTTCCGTCCCTCTACACGGCTGGGACAGTCGGCGACAACTACTCCTCCAATCCGCTAGTCTACGGCCATGTTAACCCCTTTGTTGTGAAGCACAATGAGGTCGTCGAGATCATCATCAACAATCTCAACACCAACCTTCATCCATGGCATCTCCACGGCCATCAGTTCCAGGTTCTCGAACGTACCCAACCGAAAGGGGGTAGTTGGCCCGGAACTTACGGAAACTACTCGAAATACCCTGCGAGACGTGACACAATAATGCTGGAAAACGAGGGGTATGCTGTTATTAGGTTTAGGGCAGATAATCCTGATAAGTCCCCCCTCTCGAAACGAAGAAGTATGGGTAAGCTAACATAAGCTACGGGTGTGGCCATTGCATTGCCATATTGAATTCCATACCGTTTCTGGGTTCGTGGCGACCATTATCGAAGCACCCGAATTGCTCTCCGATCTCCAGATCCCGCAAGATCATATCGATGCTTGCAAGGCTTATCCGATGGGCTATGTGGGTAATGCTGGGGGTGATCTCGTCAACCCGCTTGATCTGTCGAATGCCGTCACGATCGTTCCAACTGCTGATCATGGGTATGCTCTAGACTGATCTTTTTGCAGAAATATGGACCGCATACTAATGCGTTCTTTTAGGGCTATGTACCCCCCGAATGGCTCAAACGCGACATCTACAGTACCTGCGACGTCTACAACCCCTGCGACGTCGACGACTCCTGCGACTTCGACAACTCCAGCGACGAATTGGACGTCAACTTCTAATAAATTGAAGCGGCGTCGTCCGGTCGCAAGGACTGTTCTACTACCCTGAGATGTTGATGACAGTGTACATTTCTCGTACAGCATATATTATCCTGTTACAGGGATTTATGACTTTAATGTTTGATAAAAGTAATTTATAAATCTTATAGATCAAAACCTATGAGGACTTGGCTAGCAAATGTCAAGACTTAGAGTAATGTTCCAAGGCTTCAATTTTCCCAGTATCCCATGGTCTAAAGGGAGTAAGTATTTACAATGTTAGCCTCGCCGATTCGACAAAATATAACAGGTTGAACCCGAAACAGATCGCCAGCAAAATGTTATCTTACACAAGCAAATGATGTATTCGGGAGTAAAGTACATACGGGATATTCTAAGATGATACTCCACTCAAGCGGCCATGCTCTTTCGCGTAGAAAAAGATATCCTCTATCAGTCTAGATGTATCTTCGTCACGAGTAATCAGAGCGAATCGATAACACTGTGTTGTCAAAACAGCTTCCTCGACTCCGGTACACCACACAACGATAATACGTTAGCCAACTGCGACGTGGAAGATGACAACTAAGCTGCTGTCCTCTATCAAACTGGCGACGATATTGATATACACAGAAATCTCAGGTCGCTTCCATCGACGAAGACAGTTCCCTGGCCAGGGTACGACCGTACGAGCCATTTTGCACACACCTCCCTGCCTGCAAGTCGCAAAGGAGCGCGATAATTCTAGGATCCAAGGTATGCGAGAAGAAAGTGGCAGGCCAATCCGAATGCGACCAAGACGACCCATCCGACGATGAAGGGTTTCAAATTCGGCGTCGGGAATCTATCACAAGTGGCGACGACCCTCGTCGCCGATAAATTCCACGCCACTACAATGGAAAGCGAAATAAATGGATGTGGGCAGTTACGAACATTCGAACGGGACGCCATGTGGAACTTTGGGAACCCCAAGGCCGGTCGATATATGGCTAACCTGAGGCTCTGTCCGTATCTTAATCCCAAACTAGATGTTCGGAACGATCTCGCCTGTGTGGAGAACCTGGCCCAGATGCAATCGCTCCGAGTTGCCCATCCCACCCTAAGTCGTACAACTCCCTATTGAGAAAGATTAGGGAAAGGAATATATTAATCTTGGCATCCAGCAACCATGAGCAGCCTCAATACCTCCAGCAAAAGAAAAAAGAAAAAGGAAAATATCTCAACATGGGCAAGAAAGTTCAAATCGGCTATGGCGTCGACGTCGATGCTGTGTCTGGCTGGATCGGCTCCTATGGCGGCGAAGACTCCATCAGCGACATTTCCCGTGGTCTGCAAGCCGGCGAGCAAAATGTCCATCGTCTCCTGAAAATGTTCAAGAAGTACAATATGACGCAGACTTTCTATATCCCCGGCCACTCACTCGAGACATTCCCCAAAGAATGCCAGGCAATTCGAGATGTAAGCTCTACGAATCTCTCCCCAGATACCCATGACTGCAAAGGAGCTGAACAAGGAATATAGGCTGGCCATGAAATGTGAGTCGTTTCTGGGAGAAGAGAAGAAGAACTTCTCTGACATGTCTATTAGTGGGCTTCATGGCTACACGCACGAAGAGCCGAACAAGCTCTCGGAAAAGCAGAACAGGGATATATTCGAGTACACCTACGAATTACTCACCAAGTTCGTTGGCGAGCCTCCGAAAGGCATTGTCACGCCGATGTGTCAGATCTCAGCTGCCTCGTCCCAGCTTTTGGTCGACAAGGGAATCGAGTACGACCATTCTGCAATGCATAGAGATTGTTTACCTTACTATCTCCGTGTTGATGACAAGTAAGTCCCCATTTACCTTGTTTTTCCTTGGACGTATCCAGGTATCCTTTTCTGATATCTTGAGGTTGAAGATGGGAAAAAGTAAATCCAAATGCAGAAGCCGCATCGTGGATGAAGCCCCTTGTCCGCGGCAAGGTTACAGATCTCGTTGAGATACCGATGAACTGGTATCAAGATGGTAAGTAACGTTTCTCTATTATTTCCACGTCTAACCATCATGGCTCACAACAAAGATATGATTCCCTTGACATTCATTCAAAACATGCCGAACTGCGGCGGCTGGATGGATCCCGACGTCCTCCTGAAGATCTGGAAAGACCGCTTCGAATACTTCTATCGTGAATACGATTACTTTATCTTTCCCATGTGGTGAGTTGAGGCTCCGAGAGTTGAACTCGCGAGAGCTACCGAGCTGATATTGTTGGAGTATACATCCTGACACGAGTGGCCACCCACATGTCATACTTATGCATGAGAAATTCATTGAGTGGGTAAATACACATGAGGGCGTTGAGTGGGTGCCCATCTATCAGATGGCGAGGACGTTCAAAGAGAAATACCCAACGAAGGAACTCTGGCTTCAGGCGGAGGAGGCAAATGGAACTACAATTTGAAAAAAGATGTTCTTGGAATTACAATCTCTTGGCTTATTAGAGGATGAATTGCATTATCTTAGGGTATTGTTAGTGATATGATGCCAAACAAGTTAAACGTTTAATAGTGGACAGAACCAATTCAAGGTAATTCTTTTTATGCAGATTTCCAATTGTCGAAAATTGGATTCATTCAACTACCTAGAAACTTGGGGCTGTATTACATGATCCTAGCGTAGCCTATCTTTCCGGGCCCGTACTCGGACTCCCTACAATGAATAGCTTATAGCTCTACTTCTTTCTAGACGCATCAACGCAGAACACAGTACATTCAAACTGCAGATGTAGAATCTGTTACACCACCCAGGCTTACATTGAACACATAGTAAGGATTCCTAACACCTAGCGCCACAATATACAGCCAATTGGGAAACCTGAGATCATAAAAGACGGATTCAATTACTCTCTCCTACGCTACTATTTCCAAAACCCCAAAACCAACTCAAACTTCTCTTTTCGACGTATTTGATACACCATGGGCCATCTACATCCAATCTACCTCATGTTCTTGGTTCTCAGATTCTTGAAACCCGCCTCCTCAAGATCCGTCTGCAGTTGTCCTGGCAAACCGACGTGGTGAAGGACCACCTCCTTACAATTCTTCTCCATCTCCTTGGCTGATGGTGGCGTCCATGTTCCCCTCAAGATCTGATTGATGCACTGCGCTAAGAACGACGCATTCTCCGTGTAAGCCATGAAGCCATTAGCCATCGAGATATAGAAGATTCCAGGGTGATCCTGATCGTAGAACCGCAGATAGAGCGGCTTGGGGATATCTGCCGCTGCCAGAGAGTCGTATTCTCCCGCTTTCTGGCCACCAGGGAGGAAGGAAGAATCAGTAGACCAACCAGTAGCGGCGATGATCATCTTAGGATAGAGAACGGTGCCGTCATCAAGAGTCACTTTGCTACCTTGAATGCGCTTGATTTGGCAATCATTGTGGATCTTAAACTGGCCTCTCTTGTAAGGTGGAACGAGATGTGTACGCAGAATATAGGCCACTTTCATAGACACGGCATCCTCTGTGGTCAATTGTTAGCGCGGCTTGATGATTGACGGATTTCACACGCACTCTTAGGGGGGTACCACTCCGGAATCCCATGAACCCATGCCCAGATCACATTCAGGTAATACAAAAGTGCGTCAACAACAAAAATCGGAAGAAGTCGATAAAGGACTCGGAGAAGATGAAGTTCAGACCATCCGAACTGCCACAACCACGGCCACCACATATCCGGGGCGCCCCTATACTCCGTTAGTTCGGCTCCACGGGCAAGAATAAAGAGACCAACCAATGGGCAATGCGAGCTACCACGTGGACATTCGTTGCATTTCGTGTGATACAGGCTTCCTGGACCATGTCCATGGCGGATGGACCAGCACCAATGATGATGACATCTGATGTTGGGATCTCACTGGCCTCCCGGATTTCGTTATTGTGTCTGATTGGAAAGGTTGCAGTTTCCTCTCCAGGAAACTTGGGGACATATTTATGGATATTGTGTCCGCTGAATATCATTAGTTTCTTGCCTTAAGAATATACCTAGAGGTGATGCTCACGTGCAGACAAGTACACTTCGCGTGAAGACGGTTGTGGTCACTGGCTCGTCCAAACCTTCGACGAACGGTTTAATCATAACCTTATGTAGCATAGGCTTGACCATCTCAACTTTCGCAACATCGTGCTGCCATAAGACGTGTTCTTTGAGACCAAATTCCGTATGGTAGGCTTCACAAAACTCCGCAACTTGGTCGCGTGGTGCACGCCTTGGAGGCTCGGCTTGAGGAAACTTAACGCCATGCACCTGGTATTCGATTTTGAGATCTTGTAGCGTGGAATAGGCGGGGATATGTCCGGTCCAGATTCCTCCCGGGCCCTTCTGACGGTCGACGGCCATCACAGACAGAGGAGGATCGTCTCGGAGGAGGGTTCTCAATGCTACCATTCCTATCACAATTCATGAGCATATTGTTTATATCTTTGACGCTCAATCATGTTACGCACCTGAAGGGCCAGCACCAATGACAACGGCATCAATCGGACTCTCTGGCGTTGTCCCAGCTGCGCCAGAACGCACCTTCTGGACAGTGGAGACATCGGCATCAAGAAGTTTGAGATTCATCTTTGCGATTACAGTGGTGGATAGAGAGCTCTTTCACTGAAGCCAGAGGCTCACGTTACCCTTTTATTTTGAATCTGAGGCCATCTGTCTGTTCCGATCCAGCAAAGCCTTGCCATTCTCGGCACAACCCGATATGAAGTTTCCACGTCTCCTCTCATTGTTTAGTATCCTCCTAATCTTGAAATCGTGATCGAGATGCAAGGCCTCTCGGGTATCGATGCTTGGGGAGGTTCAGTGCGGAAATGTCGGGTCTTTTGAAGTCTTTTCCTGATGCGGTAATTGAGAGCGATCGCGATGGCCCCACATTTTATTGCTGTTTTTGGCATGGCAGGAAGATGTCGTGGAAGCTGTAATGTGCCTGCGGCAACAAGTAACTGTGCCCTGTGTAATCAATAGCAATGCAAGTGAAGCGGTGGTGTAATAAGGTACGAAGAAGATAGGGGGGATGGGGTACATGTATCAGCCCCTGATGCTCCTTTATCAACAGCTACAGACTTCGATTGCTGACTCTATTATTACTGTGCTCTACAATGGTGAACTTTACTCCCATGATAATTGCTGATAATCCGCCGAGTTAACATCAACATACGTTTGCAGCCGATTTCTTGTTATTGATCCGTTGCCCTTGGCGGAATTAACTTTCTCTGTGCCCACGTCTGCGGGTATAATAAAAAGGGTCAAAGGAGCGACCCGAAGAGAACCATGTAGTCTGATGTAGATCTATCAGCATACACAGACCACATCAGCTTTCCTTATCATCGCGGCCTACCCAAGGGCTCTATAATCGATAGCATTGATTGGCGATAGTGGGGGAGAAGCGAAACCGATCTCTTGGATCCTGATCGCTTTCTCGGAATAGGACATCTATGCGATCCCTAGTCCCAATATGCATACACAACGATTTGAGGAGAAAGTGCGCCTAGGAGTAGGTAGGTGGGGTTGCTACTGATTGAATAATTCGAAGTTGAAGAAACATATAACAAGCAAATATGGCACCAAGTGCCTAAGTGAAGCTTCGAGCACAAAGAAGGGATTCCATGATTATCACAAACGAATCGCGAACTTGACAATGGCATCTTACGTTTTCACTTCTGTCCTGTCTCTTGCAACGGCCATGAGTCCAGCTGGCACAGGAACAAGAACCCGTTTTGACAAAGCGGCTCTCGTCCTCGTTTCCGCTCTTTCGCTCGCGGCTTTGTTCACCCCCGCCGCAGCAAAAGTCAATGTCGGCACGGGCTTCGGATATGAGATCGAAGGCAAGTATTCATCTGATAATGTAACTTTCGTTCTTCAAATCTAAAAGCAAAGTCCACTCTAATCTCAAAGCTGGGTATTCATTCAAACAGATCTCGATTACGACCTCCCCTTTTCCAATATCGTAACCTACGCCCACCTACCCTGGGAGCGCTGCTTCAATCTCGCGCACAACAACCCCTTCGACATCGCCATCGTCGGCTTCCCCTTCGACACTACCGTTAGTGTAAAGCCTGGTGCACGTTACGGACCCCGCGGTATCCGCGCCGGCAGCACGAAAGAGAAGCCCGGCCGTACGTATAATGTCAACTATGGGCTTGATTGGGCGACCAACTGGGCGAAGATTATAGACTGTGGGGATGTGCCTGTCACGCCTTATGATAATGCCCGTAAGGCTGCTCCCATCCCATCTCTGTAATCTGGAAATGAGAGAGATCGAAAAACGAAAAAGAAACTGACTGACAGGTGGGTAATAGATGCCTTCATTCAGATGGAGCAAGGGTATCGCCAGCTGCTGCACAAAGATGTCGTGACCCCGGCCCTCGCACCGCCCTCGCTCGACAAAACCACCCATCCCCGTCTCATCTCTCTAGGCGGCGACCACAGTATTATGTTGCCGATTCTGCGCTCACTCAAATCTGTCTACGGACCTATCTCCGTCATTCATTTCGATTCCCATCTCGACTCAGTGAACCCGACCAAGGGATATAGCGGGGTTGTCTCGGAGCAGTCGAAATTCACGCACGGGACCTTCTTCTGGCATGCGGCACAAGAAGGGTGTATTGCCAACTCTTCCGTGCATGCGGGGCTGAGAACGAAGCTGTTCGGTCTGGGCGATTATGAAAATGATCAAGAAGTTGGATTCTCCATTATTCACGCCCGGGATATTGATGATATTGGCGTTCAGGGGATCATTGACAAGATCGTTGCGGCCGTCGGTGATAAGATGGCTTATATATCTGTTGATATTGATGTTCTCGACCCTGGGGCTGCGCCTGCGACTGGGGCTCCAGAGGCCGGGGGCTGGTCGACCCGGGAGTTCAAGCGGATTCTCGAGGGTCTGCAGGATCTGAACATTGTTGGAGCGGATGTCGTCGAGGTGGCGCCTGATTACGACACTAATGCTGAGATCACATCTATCGCAGCGGCGGATATGATTATCGACATCATCTCGGCAATGGTTAAGAAAGGGCCTCTTGGCGGGTTCAAGTCCAAGAGCAGCAAGGATGAGCTTTAGATCAGGAATCTTGATTTCGTCAGAATAGTGCGAGGTCCCAACCACGCTCATCTATGAATTCATCCCATCGTTTGTCGCCTCCTGATTCCCAGTATTCTACCATTGCCCTGCGTGCACGATCCACATTCCCCATCCCAAATAAACCCATCTTCTTCATCCGTTCCTCGATGATACACCGCTGATGGGGGTCTTCAGCCTCGCAGCCTGCAGAGAATAGAGGCCACAGAAGTAAAATATTGGTTGTGGAATTATCTGGAAGCCTTTGCAGATTCTCGATAATCATGTATACTGCGTGGATGACTTTGGGGTGGTGTCTCGGCAAGTCCTGCACTCGGCGGTAAAGATGGAGGAGGGCGGCATAGACGAACAATCGATGCGTGTTCCGCATCTCTTGACCTACAGCAGGGTTATGTGCCCCTCCTGAGGTCGCAGTACGTTCGAAAAGCCCTTGGAGCTGGCTTTCAATGTCCCAGACTTCCTTCAACGCATCAGCACGCATCTCTAAGTGCACCTCTTCGTCTTCCGAGTCGATGGATGCCGAAGCAACTTTGCGGCGCTTCTGTTCAACTCGTGCCATCCGTCCTATCCGCGCCAAGATTGGCATCAGCTCTAGTGAATATCCCATAAATTCGTCCACGAAGCCTCGAGTGGGATCCAGAGTTGTCTCGACAGACCAGTACCGGCCATCTGGAATGGTACCTTTGCCAAGACCAGACACCCCTGCGGGGACATCAAGAGCTGCGAACCATTTCACGAGAAAGAGCTGCGTAGGGTCTGATATAGTAAGTTGTTTTCCCGCTTTGCCAACTGCTGAGAATAGGAGGTCTTTGATGCCTCGTAAATGCGTCCTCCACATCTGGAGATCACCCGAAATAACATCGCTCGTGCACAGGGCGAGCGCAGT
The DNA here is from genome assembly GCF_003019875.1 of Amorphotheca resinae ATCC 22711. Classification (NCBI taxonomy): domain Eukaryota; kingdom Fungi; phylum Ascomycota; class Leotiomycetes; order Helotiales; family Amorphothecaceae; genus Amorphotheca; species Amorphotheca resinae. The sequence continues at coordinate 1,339,204 of NW_020194472.1, forward strand.
AGATATAGTTTGCATCGTGTGGGTTTGCCCTTCAGTATTCATGGCCGTCCGCAGACCGGCCATCCCGTGATTTGTGAATTTGAAGATTGTGCTGGCGGTCTGGGCCGATGTGTCTCCACGAAGGCGAGCATAGTGACTACATGCGGACGCGAGAAGTGCGGATAGGAGATGCGGCGTCGAGAGTGCAGCTGAGAGAAGCGTGTCGCGAAGTGGATTGCACGGTGGTGAGAGTGGGAAGATGACAGAGGAGGTATGGGTATAATAGTGATGGAGGTAGAAACGAGACTCGGGGGAGTTCAGTAAATCACAGGGTATATAAGTCAGCGATGGCAGCAGAGTTGAAGCTATCAGTGTAAGCAGGATGACATGTACAAGAGGCGGCGTTGAACTTACGGGCTCCGTGAAGAGCGTCTTGCATCCATGTCACTCGATCGTCGAGTGTATCTTCTAATGGCGTTTGCTCTGCGTAACCCGCATCGCTACTGAGCATCATCTGGTGAACGAGATCAAAGGGGGAAGGAGACAGCTGCTCCTCAGCTCCGTCGTCAGCCTCTAACATCAAATTCGTATCAATCGTATCTATTACATCGACTACATCGATGTTTGCCTTGGGGGATATTGCATCATTTGGAGGGCTCCGAGATTTCGTCAAAGCTGGCTCTCTATGCGCTCCGGTGTCAATTGCCTGATTGCCATTGACTACGAAGGTATGGGTGTATGTTGCAGGCGGTGCACCGAAGCTCCCCGGCCTGGCTTTCCTTGCTTTTTTGAATGGCCTTCCGTCGGTCCAGGAGAGCTTCAGCTCATACCTGCAAATATGGGGATATCGTCTACATCGCGAGCAGACGGGCTTCTTCTCATCACACTGCGAGCTACGTCAAATTCAATGAAATTAAGTAAATGCCGGAAAGAAGGCAAACCCACTTTGATCTTTTTCCTCTTGCATTCTACACAGCCTGTTCGGCTTTTAGTAAAGGGCTCTTTCTCGGCCGTCGGGACGTGCTGTAGATTGTCCATTCGTGTATCATGAGAAGAATGAGGAATTGAGAGAGAAGAGTCCCGATGACCTTATAAATGATTGGTTTCGGGGTGGAAGATAAGAGGCGATAAGAGATACAGCTATACAGAGTAGGGAAATACTCCGTATGTACCTTACGTGGGGTGTCCCTCAATCCTCCGTATCATAACGGTCGGCACGGGGATCTATCGCCCTACTCCGCACTGTAATACGCGGCATCCCGCCTCGAACCGCTCAATGGTCAACGAGAGACAGGAACCTTTGGACACCGTGCTTGATAGCGCCTTGTGCAAAACATACCAGTTGGGAATCTCGGCCGGGATGTTTGACGAGGAGCACACAATACGACTCGAGATCGAATGGCTTGGCGCTGCTGACCTTCGTGAGGCTTGACCTCGATGTCGGAATGGAAAGGCTCGGGGAGTCGTAGGCTCTCCAGACGAAGCTGAAGTTTCATAACTAGAGATGTTCAATTCACTGGTGCTTCTCGAGCTCTTAAAGCTTTTGCTCTGTGGAATTCAGGCGTTGGCTTGTCCACAAATTCAGTGCTGTCAGTATGAGCAGAGCATCTTCCTCCACCGCCATGCCAGACCTTCTGATCTTCTACCCTTTTGTAAGTCTCGTTCCTCCATGATAAGTCTCCATCAACCGCCCCCATGACTTCCTGGTTCGAAATCGCAGTATTTGTATATATGGCCCTCATGGTTCCGCCAACAATACTCTACCTGTCTCATTTGTCATTGGGAAACTGAAACTGCGAAGAAGCTACAAGCCTACAGGTGGTATTCTGGCAGGGAAGGTCGTCTTTCTGAAGGGATTTTCCGAAGGAGCCGCTTCCAGTCCTGTGGTGTCAAAAGAGAATCAAACTCGAACCGGGAATACTCCTGCTGCTCGAACGCAGCGCAGATAGAGCCTCGTTCAAAATTCACCGGGACTTGGGATGTCCTTCCATCCACACGTACATGACTGGCCCATCTCGGATCCAGAGGTGACCGACCTTCACCCAAATCCATCCACCTTGTGACGAACATCGCAGTGCGGTGTCTTCCACACTTTTTGAAGTCGATCCGGAATTCGGTCAGGCAATACCTGCATTGCATCATTCCTTCCCACTTCGGGAAGTCCTTCGATGCATCCCAATGTTCTACTTGAATGGTGTGTTCTCTATATCTATCAATATGATCCTCTGAGGGGAATAGAAAATGAGGACAGATGGTGAAATGTGTGACCCAAGGAACTGGGATGGATCGGGTAGGCGGTATTATGAATATTATTTGCTGGCGCATAAGCAGTGAGCCAGCCACAATTCGAGCCGAAGCCATGCGCTGCTCAACGTAGCCACGCGACCCATGCCATACAAGAGTCGTTGTTCTATAAGACAAGAGCTTGAAAATCTTGGAGCAATCGAGGCCTTGGCGATAAACCTTCATTGCCATCTGGAAAACGGTGAAGGAGAATCTGTCGTGGATGTAGTAACTGCTGCCATCCTCAACCGTGAGAGGTAGGTGGCACCTCCTCCCGGTTGCATAGGCAGCATAGCGCTTAGCTTTGTTGATTGCATGGAGCTTCTTGCAATAATAACAGGCAACGTGGTTATGGAGTTCTCGTTCTAGGAGCATCAAGAACTTATAGCGATCTAACTGCTCGGTCTCTTCTAAAGCTTTGAGGTATTGCGTTCCGAGTGTGAAATAGATAGGCCGACAGCAGAGAGAGAATGACGAGGCTGCGTCAGGTGGTAGAAAGCGGACAATGTGGAATATGAGCTCGGGTGGAAGCTTGCTGAGCGCCGATGATTCGAGGGCGATAGGCCGAGGACGATGAGGGCCATGAGGCACACCAAGCAGGGAAAGTACGGATTTGAAGAAGTCCATTTGAGAAAATCAATGTTCGGAGGAGTCGGTAGGTCTGCTAAGTAATCGAGGCGGTTTTGGAGGAGAAAGAAATACTGTTTGTGTGAAAGATATGAAAGTACCCAAGGTACCTGCTTTTAAGAGAAACGGGAAGGGCAAAGCTACCGGCAATTCTGCACTTATAGTCGGTTCCAAGCCATATCTGGGTCATTAAAGGGTGATGCCTAGGTAGGCTACACCTGGCATTAAGAAGTGAACTCCCTGAGCCATGAAACCTTCCGTAGGGGACCCGACAAGGTGATTATGTAGAGAAGCGGCCAGACTTAATACCACCTACCCGACCTTATCGTCATATGCCGCCAAAGACTTCTTCGTCATCAACAGCGGACATAGTCACTTCCTTGGGGGCTTTTGGCTCACTAAAGCACATCGACAAGGACGACGAGAAAGCATCAAATCATGCTCCTCAAACTAGAATCAGTTTTGGACGCCCGGCTAAAGAAAGATAAGAAGTATGATATATCTTTGGAGTTTAGGAAATTGACGGCAGACAATATTTTTTCGATACGGCGACTATTATAGAGGGAGCCTGCAAGAGCTGAAGAAGCATGCTTTGACGATGGAGAGCGAGGTTGCGGATCGGAAGGCTCTTGTTCGAATGCGTTGGAAGCAGATCTTCTAGGCAGTGGAGGCACATGATGGAGGTAAGATTCATCAATACCTTAGACTGGAGGAAGAGGAAAAAGTAAAGGGGAAATGCTTATCACGTGATGCTAATCGCATCGCCATCAAACCCCCCGGTGAACACTTTCAAGCTTGTCGTCGTTGCGACGTGCAACAAACCTTCTCACGACCTGCCATATCACGAGCTTACATCACGTGATGCTAATCGCATCGCATCAAACCCCCCGTTGAACACACTCGAGCTTGTCATCAGTGCGACGTGCAACAAACCAAGGTTCTCTCGACCTCCCATATCACGAGCTAACATCAGGTGATGCTAATCGCATCGCCATCAAACCCCCGTTGAACACACTCGAGCTTGTCGTCGGTGCGATGTGCAACAAACCTTCTCTCGATTTCCCTCCCATATGACGGTCTGAATCAGGTGATGCTAATCGCACTGCGATCAAAACCAAGGTCGCTAATGCGATGTGCAACGAAACTTCCGTTAACGACACAGCCACGCACAGCCACCAGCCACGCACACTAAAGACACCTCCACAGCCACTAAGGGCGCAAATGACGTATCCCCCCTGGGGTACCTCGAAGATCGAAGCTGAAGTCGGACAAGGCCAAATGGGATTCCCACTTCTTCCCACTTTATTTTGAATATCGTTTCCCCATCTCCGTTGATAGTCGCCAATGAGCATTTGCCCAAGACACCCACGACGCGTGCCAAAGGCATCAGTTAAGTTCTGGTATCCACATGACTCCCGGTATACAGAGCAGTCTTCGTATACAGAGGAGTTCCTCAGTCTTCAGTCTTCAGTCCTCAGCCCATCGGACCTTCCGCTAGGCTGGGCGTAGCTCATTGGCGCTCTGCGGTGACAGGGCAAGGCGAGGAGCGATGAACGCCCAAGATGATGTGATGTTATGTTGTGTTATGTATGTTCTGGCTGGACTGTAGGGGGCGGTGCTATTGTGCTCGGCGGTGAAAGTGATCGTCCCTATGCCTGCTTCCATTAACTCATAGCACCACTTTAACTGTCGACAGAGTAGCAGAGCATATAACAAGAACATCGATACTCCCCTCTCAACTCTTCTCCCCAGTTTCCATATCTCGGAAAGACAAGCAAAACCCCCATCCCCATCTCCCCATACAAGAACCACCAGCATGGGTTTTGCGAGCCTCGCCCTCAAGTCCTTCTCCTGGTTCCTCAGGATTATCGAGTTTTGCTCCGCGGCCATCATCCTCGGAATCTTCTCCTATTACCTCGCCGTCCTCGCAAACCATGACCTGCACATCGACACTTACCTCAGGGCCGTCGAAGGCATTTCTGGCGCCGCCGTCCTGTACACACTCTTTGCTTTAGCCTTCGTCTTCTGCCTTGGAGGAGTCGCCTTCTTCTCTGCCATCGGCATGCTGCTCGACCTCGCTTTCACCGGCGCCTTCATCTACATCGCCTATGCAACCCGACATGGGAGTGATTCCTGCACAGGCTTCGTCCAGACTCCTCTAGGGGACGGCGACACCAACACCGAGAACACCATCCCGTCTGGAAAGAATGGCTTCACACGTCTTCCATCGCTGCACACCGCCTGCAAGCTGAACACCGCTTCCTTTGCCGTGTCTATCGTTGGCGCGTAAGTTACCCTGGATCTTTGACCGAGAGCCGTGCTAATATACACCTCAGCGTCTTCTTCTTCTTCTCGATCTTCATCGAGTTGGCCCTGATCCGCCAACGGAGACGCGAGAAAGCCTTCAAGCCTTCTCCCAACCACGGCTATACCGCCGGTCGTCCCAAGCGCAGGTTCTGGCAGCGCAGACCAAACCGTGATATGGAGTACATGGCCGGAGGATTGGCCGGGGAGAAACATCCCGATTCGCTGCCTGTACATGCCGCTCCCACCGATGTGAGGACATCGTACGCAACCGACACCACCGCAGTTGGCCAGGATCAACCCGTGTACAACAAGTATGGCTACACGACTCCAGTCGGCCAGCAGACTGGATATACAAGACCGAACCCGTATAAGAATTAAAAGCCTGCTGAAATACGGTAATGCCGGTGGAGTCTGGGTATGAGAGATTTTGAAACTTGCAATGCGAACCCCACAACTACCTTATGAGCGTTTTGGGTCGGTAGTATGATACCAAAGGATAGGATGATACCAAAGAGGCTTTCCCTTCTGAGCTGGAAGGTCATACGGAGTACATAGTCTGTCGTTATAAACATTACGAAGTAGTACCTAATTAATACCACCACATACCTAATGAGTTCTAATCCTTTCTGTAAATCTGCCACGGGTTCCGAGGGATCTCGTGACCGAAAAATCCAGCTGGATGTCAGGAACGACAAAAGGGGCTCCCCAGAAAGCCCCGCAAATAAAAAATTCCAGCTCCCCCTAAGAAAAAAAAAAGTAAAATGAACACCTCAAAAACCAAGAAATTTAGATCGAGAATTTCGAAATTTTCACCCCTAAAAACCCGGCTCCCGGAAAATAAACAAAAAAAAAAAAATAAATCCAAATGATCACTACGAGGGTCGAACTCGCGACCTTGGCGTCAACAACAATAATCATATACAAGACAAGATCCCACATATGAAAATATTCATATTAGCACCACGCTCTAACCAACTGAGCTAAGCGATCTGAAGTTGGATGATGGGGAAATTCTGTTATTTTGTTTTGTTAGTTGGGCAAATTTGGGGATTGAAGGGGGGGGATTTTATTCAGGGGTGGGGGATAATTTTTGGAAGAGGGGGGAGGGGTGGGAGGGGAGGGCTTGGAGGGGAGGGAGGGGAGTGGAATGGAGCTGGAACTGGAACTGGGAAGGGGGAGGGGAATTTCTCTTGGGCTGTGAATGATGATGATGATGATGACGTTGTGAAGAGGGAGAAGAGAGAGAAATAGAAGAGCTGGGTTTGTGATCTGTGGAATTGAAGGAAGGGGGGGGGGGGGGTGTATAAGGGATAAGAGTAAATAGGTAGTTTGCCTTGTTCAACGTCTGCAGAAACCCTGAATTCGCCAGATCCCTCTTAAACAAGGACAGAGATTTTTCCAAGTCATGATATTTTATTGTACAATTGATTTAATTTACATATAGAGTGGTCTATTTTTTGACTACAAAATTAATCGTCTTTCCCCCATGTACAACGATGATCTTCTTAGCCTCCGTGATGTGAAGCTTCTGCTCCAGCTTCTTCCCTTCATCGGTGGCCAGCAGCTCCCCAGTTAGCCACTTATTGAGCTCTTCACCCCCTAAGCCCTTCTCGGGGATAGGCAGTTCCACAACAGCTTTCAGTTTCCCGTTGACCTGCACGGCGCACGGCTGCGTTGTCGGGGGAAACCATTCTATTGTCCCATCCATTTCTGGGAATTCCGAATCAAAGACTGAGTGTTGCCATGACTCTGGTTCCGCAGGACTGAGACCTTCTTTGGATGGGGATGACGCCTGGCCTTTGCGGTCGGAGTGCTGGAGAAGCTCCCAGCATTCTTCGGAGAAGGCAGGGGTAATAGGCGCCATCATTTGGATGAGCGCTTTCGTTGCCCATTTGTTGACTTGTAGAGTTGATGAGATATCGCTGTTGCCATTGTTGATTTCAAAAGTCGAGGAGATCTCGGCGTTCACTCTGTCCGGACCCTTGTGATTCCTGGTCAGATCTCCATGCTCGATTATGGCATTGGTCAGAGTCATTAGATCGGACACCACAGTATTGAGGGAGTATGTTTCGCTGTATGACCGAGTCACGTTTTGAATCGTTGTTTGGACGAGGCGCCATAGAGCCTTGTCCCTCTCAAGGAGTTGAATCCTGAATTTGAGATCTGACAAGCCGTCCAGTATTCCCTCCTTGCTTATATCTTTCGGACCGGGTCGATTCTCGAACTCACGAGCCAAGCTTTCCGTGTACTTCAACATTTCCTGCCCCCCTTCCGCAGCTTGTCCAAATTCTATAAAATAGGCCTTCGGAGTGATTTCATTCAGGCCTATCCACACATCTTGCAGAGAAGCAATATGTTCGTGGACTCGTCGAAGCCATCGAGTGATTCCAGATATCTTCTCTTCGTGCCATTCAAGCACCTCGTTGACTGGAGCCTGGAAAAGAATATGTGCCCTCGTAACATCAGCGCCGTACTTCGACATACATTCGCTAGGATCAACGCCATTGTACTTGGATTTGGACATCTTCTCGAAGCTCACATTGGCCTGTTCACCAGTTGCAACAACAATGGGTTTCGAGCTTACGCTCAAGTCTACTTCGTCGGGCTTGAGGAAACGTCCGTTCGAAGGATCTGAGTATGTTTTGCCGTGGACCATACCTTGAGTTAAAACCTTCTTGAAAGGCTCACCAAAGTTCTTTGAGTTCCACAGACCAGTTCTTGCGATGAATTTCGAAATGAATCGAGCGTAAAGTAGATGCAAAATTGCGTGCTCAACGCCTCCAATGTAGATATCGACAGGTAAGGAATCGTCGGCCTTCTTGGGATTGAAGAGCATATTTTCGTTCTTGACATCTATGTATCGCATGTAGTACCAACTCGAGTCCACAAACGTATCCATAGTATCTGTATCTCTCTTTGCTGGACCATGGCATTTAGGGCAAGATGTATTAACCCAATCATGAGCATCGTCAAGAGGGTTCCCTGCCTTTCCTTTCATCCAATGCCCTTCTACGGTAGGTAGCTCAACAGGAAGCTGATCTTCTGGTACAGGAACAGGTCCACATGAGTTGCAGTGTATGATTGGAATTGGTGTTCCCCAATAACGTTGCCGGCTTACGAGCCAATCTCTAAGTCGCCAAGTTTCTGCAGTTGATCCCATTTTTTTCGATTCCAGGACTTCGATGATTTTCTTGGTTGCTTGAGCCGTGGTCAGACCAGCGTAAGTACCGCAGTGCGATGTAAGATGTCCATGATGGATGAACGGTCCGTCAGAGATGGGAATAATAGATCCATCTGCGGAGGGAGCGATGACCATCCGGATTGGCTCATCGAAGCGGTTGTTTTTCCAGAAAGCATGATCACGAGTGTCATGACCTGGTACTCCCATAACAGCACCATCTCCATAATCCCCCAAAACATACGGAGCAACGTAAATTGGCAGTTCATCTTTCGCAGCAGCAGGAGTCGACTCATCATACGCAAGGGGGTTCATAGCTCGCACGTGGGGAAGAAGGTAGCCCACCTTCGAGTCTGCGGGAAGGGTTGGAATTGTATCAAGAAAGGCTTGGAGCTCCGGATCTGTCTTGGCGAGCGCTTGAACAATTGGGTGCGTAGATGCCAGTGCAACGTACTGGACCCCAAAGAGCGTGTCCGGTCGAGTTGTGAATACTTCTATATCCGAATGGGTCGATTGATCGTAGGCAACCACCGGGAATTTGATTCGAGCTCCTATCGATTTCCCAAGCCAATTTTTCTGCATTGCAAGTACTCGTTCGGGCCACGCTCCACCTTTAGCTAGAAAGTCAAGATCCTTCAGCAAATCATCCCTGAATTCAGATATTTTCAAGAACCACTGCTTCAGCCTCCTCTTTTCCACCTTCGCCCCGGATCTCCAAGAACAGCCATTCGCGTCCACCTGCTCATTTGCCAAGACTGTCTTATCCACAGGATCATAATTAACCAGTGACTCCGCTTGATATGCCAGCCCGCTTTGGTGGAGGAGGAGGAATAGCCGTTGCGTGTGTTTGTAGAAGCTCGGATCGCAAGTCGCAAATTCCTGTCCTCAGTGTAAGTGCCAATGTCAAGACGAGACCAGGCTTTGAAGTAGACGCACTCTATCCCAGTCCCATTGTCCATTCATAGCCTGCAACTGCGATTTCATGCGCCGAATATTCGTCTTGGTCCATGTTGCAGGATCGATCCCTCTCTCGATTGCCGCGTTTTCAGCTGGCAAACCGAAAGCATCCCAGCCAATTGGGTGCAGGACCTTGTGACCTTGCATTCGTCGGAACCGTGACAATACATCAGATATCGTGTAAACTCGTAGGTGGCCTAGATGAAGGTCCCCAGACGGGTAAGGGAACATGGGCAGGATATACATCTTTTCCTTCGAACCACTATTTTTCCCTTGAACACCCGGCTGCCTCAGTTCCCACTTCTGTCGCCATTTACTGTCAAGCAGTGTGAAGTCCAATTCCTGACGCATATTGCGCGCGCTGCGAGTGAAGGTGCGGCTGCCACCAAGCCATCCCGGCCAAAGCCTGCCCCGGCTTCTGGCAATTGACGACCACATGGTGTCCCAATCTCCATGAAAATCAAAGGCGTCTAGAACCACTCGTTAGAACAAGGCAATAGGAGAGATGCGAGAGGGCTCGCAAGCTCCATGCTGCGGTGTTGATCGTGCAGGTGAGGGACAGTCTCGCAATGGGGTAATGGAAGGAAATAAAAATAGGGATCTAGGTAAATATCGAAATACGGAATATTACAGGATAAGGTAATTAAGGCATATATTAAGGTACGGAATACGGAGTACTTGCAGGCACGGATTTTTATTTACCCTTTCCGGACATTCAACTGATCCATTGCCTGGCAGGGACAAGAGTATCTCAAGCAACACGTTCCTCCACCGTTTTTTCCTCTGGACGCGCTTTTGTCGAATACATACACATCTCCTGCCTCGCCCTCCAAAATAGATCCGTATATGCCCAGGATTCATGACTGATATGATACAAACGGCCAGATAAACGCCCCGTCCATAAACCACCAAGCTCTAAGGCATGTGCTGTTGAACAGGAGGCACGATGCCCTACTCAAGTCTTCAACCGCATGCGCGCGACTCTCTAGAACTAGCAAGTCTAGCTTCAAGTTCACCTGAACACCGAAATTCAACGTCCTCGACCTCCTCACGGTCTGGTATATCATCCTCCCGCAAACTCTCCCTTGAAGCAGACGACCCCCTCGATGGGCGAAATCCCGCAGCCAATGGCCGCGCAGGCGCCCATGGTCGGACCTTTTCTATGTCCTCTGCGTTCGATTTTGCTTCCAATATATACCCCTTATCCTCAACCAACGAGAACGGTTACGCGCCTATTGGACATACCCCTATAACGCCTTCCAGTGGGCAGACAGGACTAGGGGCCAGCAGTCTGGAGAAGCACAAGACGTTAACATACTTGAACGGGCTGTCGTTGATTGTGGGAATTATAATTGGGAGTGGAATCTTTTCCAGTCCGAGCCAGGTCAATGCGAATGCTGGATCGCCAGGCGCGTCATTGATAGTATGGGGAATCGCTGGAATCCTCGCGTGGACTGGGGCGTCAAGTTACGCAGAACTGGGAGGGGCCATCCCGTTAAACGGAGGGGCACAGGTTTACCTATCAAAGATATTTGGGGAACTGTTTGGGTTTCTATTCACGTGGTGTGCAGTGATGGTGTTGAAGCCAGGATCAACGGCCATCATCTCGATTATCATGGGGGAGTATTTGGTTCGAGCATTTATCGGAGCAGAGGCCGAGAATGTTAGTTCTTGGATCAACAAGAGCGTGGCATTGGTTGGGTTATTCGCCGTCACATTGCTTAATTGCATATCAACGAAGTTAGGCACCAGAATGGGGGACATGTTTATGTTCATGAAGTTCATAGCATTGCTTGGGGTTACGGTTATTGGCATTGTCGTTGCGCTCACTGGGTTTTCAGCATCGGGGAAGGCAAATCAGGATTGGAAAACTAAGGGATGGTTCGAGGGCACGAGTACCAGCGCTAGTTCTTGGGCTGTTGCTCTATACGCGGGGCTGTGGGCGTTCGACGGTTGGGACAATGTGAGTATTCGCCCAGTTCGTGGAGTTCTTCTAACAGTTTTAGACCAACTACGTTGTAGGGGAATTTCGGCATCCCACTCGTGATCTTCCACGAGTCATCCACACGGCAATGCCCCTTGTGATCCTATCATACATCCTCGCCAACATGGCTTACTTCTTCGTGCTACCTCTCTCCGCCCTCGACTCCTCGAATACCGTAGCCGTCATGTTTGGTAATAAAGTCTTTGGACCAGTTGGCTCTCTTATCCTGGCTTTAATTGTCAGCGCCAGCTGCTTCGGTGCCTTGAACGCCGTGACATTCACAAGCGGACGGCTAGTCTATGTAGCTGGAAAAGAAGGGTACCTCCCAGCTTTGTTTGGGAAGATTGGAGTAGGAAATGGTGCCGAGCCATCTCACACGGAACTACGAACGCGCAATTGGCTGTCGCAGCGGATGGCGAGGCTGTTCGGGGATGAAGACACCGGTCTTTTCTTCACGCCTGTCAATGCCATGATCCTCAATACAGTGCTCACTGTATGCTATGTCCTTGTTGGCGAATTCGAGACACTCGTCACATTCTACGGAGTGGCTGGATATACATTCTACTTTTTGACCGTCCTAGGACTTATCGTCCTCCGAGTCAAAGAGCCGCATCTCGAGCGGCCCTACAAGACGTGGATCACGACGCCCGTTATTTTCTGCTGTGTGAGCCTGTTCTTGCTCAGCAGAGCCGTCTTCGCAGAGCCGCTACAAACGCTCATCGTGGTCGGGTTCATCGCGGCTGGCGTGCCGTTGTATTACTGGCGGATACGGGGACGGGACAAAGTCACGAAGAGGTCGAGGAGTAGCAGTAATGCTGGCCATGGATGGAAATTCTGGAAACGGTTCCAAAGTTAGAAAAAACGGAAGGGCACATAGACTTATTGTAATTGATCGATACGCGTTTAATAACCACCTACTCGTGTTTCTGACCGAGATAGGGAAACTGAACCACTTATAAATGATACCACTACCTTACATTACTGATATCGGGAATTATATGCAGCAGCGAGTTCTCGAGGATTTCCGTTGCATTTTATCACAGTTTTCCATTCATCACTCTTATCCTTTTCAAATTCCGTTCAGTGATGAGCAACCACACCAGGAGACTCACCCAGAACAGATGTAAAACACTCGACGTTCTTATATACTAGAGTCCCCAGATCCTAGAAAGGGAGGCTCTTAAGCGCGACGAGAAAGAAAGAAACCTTCAACCGAATATCGTCGCAGCTGAGCTAGTCGGGAGCGGTGAAGCCTCTCGTGAACCAGGGCATTGAATGAAGAGAAGGCTGCGTATCACGAAGATACCATGCCTTTGTGAAATGAAGCGGACTATAACTATGAAGGGCTGAGGGAAGGCTATACAAACTTTGAATAGAGGTCAGTTGAGGAATAATAATAGGTGGCCTGAGACTCTGTGAGCCAAGTGTGGAAAATTCAGCCAACAAAGACAGGATTGATGCAACTGTGTTCTATTATCTCCCAACAGGAATATCTTATGCAAGCCAATCTTCACGTAAGCTTGAAGTTGTATCGCCCCCGTGTATTTGCAAAATGCCAGACAAACGCCGTCGCTATGCAGAATTTCCTCCAACTCCACTCAAGAAATGCATTCATATCATGCTTTGATAGCGATCCTCATCGAACAGGTATCTCCCACGCAGCAGCATCCTCATCATCACTATCCCACTCAACTTGGTCTTCCTCGTCCACTAGTGCCATCTGAACGAATCTCTGCAGCCACTGTTGATGCGCCGCCTCCTGCGCCTGAGCCGCAGCCACATCGCGAGCCTGCCCTCTTCCAGCTGGCTGCTGTGGTCGTAAACCCCGTCCTCGTCCACCAGGTGGTCCTGCTTGTCTGACGTCCGCGGGTCGATGATCGATTCGACGATTTGGGTTCCCCCGGCGCTGCTGTCGATGACGCTGAGCGGGCTGAGCGGGCTGAGCGGGCTGTGGGGGATCAGGGACAGCAGCGACAGTGGGTGCGGGTTGTGGTACGGCATTGATCCGGAGTACAAGAGGGCCTTCACGTTGTAGCTGTTGCGCGGGTGGCTCCGGAACTGGTGCCGGTTGATTGTTATCACCGACAACACGTTCGACACCTTCGTTGTGCAATGCCTCCGCCGGGGGTGCCCGTCCATCTCTGACATCGCCCGCCCCATTCAGCAATTCGGGACCCCGAGGACCAACATCTGCAAGCCCTCCTTCCAGATCATCAAGTTCATCGTCTGAGACAATCTCAATAATATCCTCTGGTTCTGGTGCCTGAGCCCCTCCTGCGTAACCAATCCCCACATCATCTCCATCTCCAGCCTCCAGCTCCCAAAGACGCATGTAGCAACCAGTGTTAACCTCGTTGTAATGCTTGTAGGGATTCGACGGTTCAAGCCATGCAGAGCAGAGATAACAAAAGTGCGTGTTACACTTAAAGCAGATCATATGGTTGCAGCCATGAGTCTTCTGAGCTGGAGCAGCGCATGTCGGGCAAGGTGTCGTATGTAACTTGAGGTACTCCAATGAAGCCTTGTCCTCTTCCGTAAGCTCGCCGTTGTTCGCTCTCGGTGCGCAGAGCGTGAACTCGCCATGCCAACCCTGGTAGCATCTACTGCAGAAAGCAAAAGAACAATCCTCGCACACAGAGAGCAGATCTCTCCCTGCACGGAACTTCTTGCTATCCTCCTCCGCATCTGACTCATCATCTGACTCGATCACCTCGAACCCGTCTGGCTTTCGATGCTTCTTCGATCGGGCAGCACCCTGGCACCACTTCCGCGGGCAATAGACGGTATTCTTGTCGGACTCCAGATCTGCTTTGTGCTTCAATTTGACGTATCGTGTGACCATCTCATGTTCCAGTGGAATCTGTAGTAATTCACTCGGGCTGAGAGTCTTCGGCTTTCGAGACTTCTTCGACGGCTGTGCTTCAGCGCGCTTCTTCGCGCAGTCTGGCGCCAGACACCGTACCGAGACGAGGTCACCCTCCGTAATCGCGTTATTGTAAAAGTCCTGCAGGCACTGAACACAGAATACATGACCACAGTCAATCATCCGGTGGCAAACCGAACCCTTCTTTGGATCTGGAAAATAGTTAGCCAAGTGCATTCACTGAGCAGATGTTATCTTACCAAGACAGACGCCGCAATCAAAGGTTTCCTTATCAAAAGCGGCCTGCGTGGCCTTGATATCGTAGTCCAGCAGAGCAATCTTGAATTCCTGGGGGATCTCCAAGACCTTCCCCTCCACGTAACCAAACGCATTTTCAGCAGCTTGTTGGAGCGAGTCGATATATTCATAGACCACCTCGGTATGCCCTACCTCCTCCCACATTTGTTCTCCCTTGGCCTGAAGCTCGTCGAGATAAGCTCTCGACAGCCACTCTGGCTCCGTAGAGAGTTCGAATCGCGGTGGCGAAGTCGCAGGATATCCTTCCGGTAGAACAATATGCAGTTGAAGTGACGGAAGATACGACAGATCGTGAGACTCGACATTGTTCGCAGGGTTGGGGGTAGCCTGGCCGTCGGAACTCGAATTGTCGGACTGTGGCGGGGTAGGCGTATCAGGAACGAAGCCCTGAGCAGAAGCTGGGAAGACAACCTTGACTGGATTCCCCGGGTGCACTGGAAGTTCCAGAGAAGCAGAGAAGGAATCTTGGGGCCCCAAAACGAGCTCGGGAAAGATGGCTGCGATACAGCCCAGCTCGACTTCACGTTGGTCCTCCATAGTCGGCAGAATGTCACCGGCCGATCCGCGACAAAGGGACGACTTCTGCTTCGGAGGACGAGTCTACTGTCATAGGCGATGGGTTAATATATGTTTGCCAACGAGCGAAGAAACTGAGAGCAAGAGGATGTTGAATCGGCGAGGACTCACATGCGGCTTAGGCAATGGTGGGGACCTGGTGTTGACAGGGAAGGTGATAAATTATTTGGGAGAGCCGCTTTATGGATGGGGGCCCGCCGCCTTATGTGGGGAACGTGGCTGCCTTATGCCAGACTCCGGTGCTGCTTTAAGGAACGTTCTATCCACCGCTTTGCGACGCCAAGCGACATCAATCAGTTCTAGACCGGCACTTCGAAGGCACCACAAGGTAATGGAGCTCCTACAATAATTCACAGCTCTTTGAAAGATTGAGCCGGTGATGCTGAACCTTCCACCATCTTCTCCACCTCCAGATTCATCGTCCCTCTCTACCAACCATGGCAGACCCGACTCCCCTGGCTTCTCTCTCCCTGACCCACGTCCACTATGTGAGTATTGAGCTACCTCCCCTATTGCAAAGTACCCTCCTAACCCCCTCTCCCCAGGATCCCAACGACCCCATATCCTATCTTTGCGCGTGGCTCGCGCTCGTTCCCCAAGGCCTCTGCGTCGTCTACGCAACCCTGATATGGTCGACGCGCGAGATCGAGATCCTGCTCATGTTCGCCGGGCAGCTGGCCTGCGAAGCCTTAAACTTCGCGCTGAAGCGTATCCTGAAGGAGGAGCGCCCGCGGCAGATGCATGGAAAGGGCTACGGGATGCCCAGCTCGCACGCCCAGTTCGTGGCCTTCTTCTCCGTGTCCCTGGCGCTGTTCTTGCTTTTCAGACATGTGCCCAAGAGCCCCGCACCGTCGCATACCCCGCTGTCAATGGGCGCGAGGCTTGGGTTGAGTGGGTTGGCGTTGGTGGGAGCGGGGCTGGTAGCATGGAGTAGGGTTTATCTGAGTTATCATACACCGAAGCAGGTGTTGGTCGGTTGCTTGGCGGGGGTGATCACTGCTGTGGCATGGTTCCTGGCTACGACTGCAGCTAGGCAGGTTGGGCTGGTTAGATGGGCACTCGATCTTTGCATTGTGAGACTCTTCAGGATGAGAGACCTGGTGGTGGAAGAGGATTTATGCCAGGCAGGGTGGGAGAAATGGGAAGTGAAGAGGACAGCATCTGCTAATACAAAGAAGCGGTGATATTGTAGATACCATCAGTGTAAATGTTTATATATGCAATCTGGGGAGACATCTCGACCTCCATCAAAAGCTGTGACGGTGGACGCTATAGACAGTACCTTATCTGTAAGCACCGGCCAAAGCCCCTCAAACCTTAAGGTACCTTACGTCCTCATTGGCTAACTTAAAACAGCGGCGAACAGGGTACAATGCCTTAGCCCTCATCATATATCATCCATCCATCCCAGAGACTCAAGTCGCAGGCCTCGAGGTTTGATCTTCACAGCTGGGGCCTCTGGAACCGCCTGGGGCCATCAGGGATTGCTTTGCCATAATTCTACCATCTCTCATCAGCAATGGCCCCTGCCGAGGCGCGAACAGGATCATCACCGCCCTTCGTCGAAGAGGCTCCTACTCGCGGGAAACGCCCCGAATGCTTCAAATCGACGCTCCAAGAGTGTCTGTTTGTCTTGACGGCCACGATGTCGATTGGGATGTCGTCCTTTCTGAATGGCATATGTACTGTGATCACTGCTCCCATCGGTCGAAGTCTTCACATGACATCTGCTCAGATCACGTGGATCACCGCTTCTTCCTCGTGCGTCCTCTCTACCTTACATATTGAAAGGAGTTGCTTTCTCATACCGTTATAGTCTGAGCTCCGGTGCGCTTCTTCTCTTTTTCGCCAAGGTGGCCGACACCTTTGGTCGCCGGTCTCTGCTCATCTTGAGCATGGGAGCGTTTGCGGTCTCGAGTCTCGTCACTGGTTTCGCTACAAATGCCATGTATCTTGACATTCTGGCTGGCATATTAGGCCTCTGGTCAGCCGCTGCCGTCCCTCCCGCCGTGGGCATTCTGGGCGCAGCATATGAGCAACCGTCGAAAAGGAAGAACATGGCGTTTGCATGTTTCAGTGCGGGCAATCCTGTTGGTTTCGTGATGGGCACCATCTTCTCCGGTGTCGCGGCGCATATATTTAGCTGGAGATCGTCATTCTATCTACTGGCAATCATATACGTGGTGTTTTTTGTTGCTGCTATTTGGACGGTCCCGGGGACGCAGGCTCAGACTGAAAAATTCACACTTGGAACGATAAAGAGGTTCGATTTGTTTGGAATTCTTCTGAGTATGGCCGGTATTGCGCTATTCTGCTCTTCCTTGACGTAGGTTATCTTGCCCGACCCTGGCGATCCATCCACTGACTGGGACAGAATCGCAGGCGATGCTCCAAGTGGATGGAAAACCTCGTACGTGATTGTACTACTCCTCGTAGGTGTAGCTCTGATTGGCACTTTCATCGGATGGGAGTCATTCGTAAAGCATCCCCTGATGCCCTTGCGAATATGGCAAGATAGAAACTTTTCCCTGGTAAGCTGAGATGCCCGCAATGTTGCCTAGGTACTTGTTAATCAACATTTCAGATCAACACAATTGTGCTTCTGGGCTATATGAGCTTTACTACGAGTTCTTTCTGGCTATCTCTCTATATGCAGAATGTCCTCAAGTTCTCCTCCCTTGGAGTAGCGGTGCATCTTCTCCCCACAGCAATAGGGGGGATTTTGGTGAACATCGTCGCAGGATTAATCTTGCACCGCGTCAGCAACAAGCTCCTGACAGGGATTGGCGCGCTTTCGTACCTGCTTGCCGCGATCCTCCTTGCCACCATGAAGGAAGATAGTTCTTATTGGGCGTTTATCTTCCCGTCATTAATTTTCTGCGTTATCGGAGCCGATCTTCAATTTAACGTGGCGAATGTAAGCTCCTCCCACCCTCCTCCACATCTGACCCTTGCTGACGATATCTAGATGTATGTGATGTCTTCTCTGCCTCCTGCACAGCAATCGCTCGCGGGTGGCATCTTCAACACGGTTAACAGGCTTTGCGCCGCGATCGGTCTGGGGATCTCTACTAGTATCTACAATGCGGAATCTGCGGGTACTGCTGCATTACAGACGGCGGTCAGGCCGTACAAGATGGTGTTCTGGTTTACTGTTGCGGCGGCTGCTGCAGGGTTAGTCTTCGTTCCATTCCTGACGATTGGGACACAGGGGCATACCTCTAGGCCCACTTCTGTGGTGAGCTTGGATAGAAAAGCTGCTGATCAAGCTGGTGGGGGTGATGGGAACTTTGATAGAAAAGCTGCTGTGAGAACTGAGGAGGTCTCTGTGCCACCGACTGACTACAGGGAGAAGGGAGAGCAATTGATGGTTGAAAATCGGGTCTAGACAGCGACAGTAAAGGCCTTAAATCATACTTATCTATTGGCTGTGTTAAAACTGCGGCAAACAGAACATGTAAAACGATTAGATACCACGGCATGGTATGTTGAACTTTTGGTCTCCATTGCGAGTCGCTATCAAAGCCAGCTCCAGCCCTTATTACTGAGGTTGAGTTGCGGAGGAGACGCATCCGGCAAATCACAAACAGCAGGAAACGTTCGAGACTTGAACACTGGGTTCTCCGGACCACAGTACATGTGTAGGCTTTGCCTACGCTGCCTCTACTCGGCCAAATCCAATTGAACAGCGAGACGATCGAACAACTCGAACTCCATCCTCTCAGCAGCCTTTGGGCCCCTGAGAATACTACCAACTATATCAGAGCCAGGTGGAAAATCGTGCTCGAACACGGGCTCCCCAGCACCCTTCATATTAACAAGCACGGCTTGTCGGAAGTGCCACCGCAAAAGCTCGTCTGGTGGCCTTTGCGGATTATCGAGAAATGTTTGGTCAAGATGCCTTCCAGCATTACCCTTAAGAATACGCCCAAAATCCACAATCTTGTAATTATCCTAAAAGGATTAGCTGCTGTATCTTTACAAAGATTATATATACATACATCAGGGTTTATGGAGAAAAAATACCCGTCGAAGTGCTGGTGTATATCGGCGCGAAGCAGTAGTCCATTTTGTACGGAGTTGATAGAACCTCCTGTAGTTGAGGGGACGGTTATCCAGCGGCCATAATTTTGATTGACCCAGTGAGTCTGATGAGCCAACGGGAAGATATGCGCTGCCTCAAAACCGGACCAATTAGGATCAGGAGTATAAGGGACTTCTTCTTGTGTGACAATACATCGATTGTCTCGCAAACGGACGGCATTTCCAAATGCTGGGATACGAGTTCCACTACCTTGAGACTGAACACGGAATAGCGGCACTTCGTTATTGATTTGCAGGGGATCTACTAGTGGGTTAGCTAGAGAAAGGTGCTGTGAATAAAGACGTACGAGTAGAATGTATATAATATTTGCCAGGCTGGAGTTGAGAGCCGTCCTTCTGTATTGTAACACCATTTTCGTTTGAAATCGTATATTCCCCATCCAAGAATACCCAAACCTCTATCATACTATAAAGATTCATATTCGTAATACCAGTCGTGCATTTGAGACCCCCAATCTCAGTTTCCCGATCGCTCGCGTCGAATATCTGTACGGTGCGCCCGTTGGAGCGCTCCATGTGTAACTCGACCAGTTCTTCGGACTGCGACAGAGAGAAGATGTTTTCAGGCCGTGGAATAGAGTCGTCAGGGGCTTTCAGAGTGTTTTTGGGTGGGACAGAATATTCAAGGGTGTCTGGGTAGGAGTGTGCAGAATGGCTGTGGCGAGCAGAAGAAGAGAACGAGGACGGGGACGAGGACGAGGATAAGGACGACATCGTGAAGAAATGGCGGGCGTGTAGTAGAGCGTGAGGATAGCAGATTATTCCAGATGATCAGGACGGATCTAGAGACGCAAACGAATAGGTGAGAGGCCGGAGTGTCCTAGAATTTAGGACTAGATCGGTAGGGCTGCGAGCAGCCACGAGACCCAGGGAGAAAGCGAGGTCACTCATACCAGAATGGCTACTGGTCTGAGGGAGAGAGCTGAACATTGGCATTGATCGTAACAATGGTATCGCTATCATGTAGTATACGCATGCGGGTCACGACGAGATGGATTCTTGGATGGAATCGATATCGCTGATCTCATTGTGGGGGCTGACTAAGATACCCCGGTCTAATGAGTGGCTGCCAGTCAGTGCCTCAGGCTTCTAATACCACAACAAAATTGCTGATACAAGGCAGATATCTGGCTTGACGAAATGGCTCTTTATGACCAGCGCAATGATTTCATAAGTTATAACAATAGCTGCTTTGTACCCTGAGGGAATGGAGGTTAATATAGTAGTAGAGGGATAAAGGAGAAAATAAGAAGAGGCGCTCCTTCGGGACGAGCCGCCGCTATGATCCATGCACGGGCCAAGTGCACAGACTGGACGACATGTCTCGTCGACTTCATGGCAATATATATGCGTATACAACCAGAATTCATAATGAGATGTCGTTTTGATGATACTCTGCGATCTTGCTCAGGTGTGAAAGAGACTTCAAGTGTGGTTTTCACCAGTGCACCTGCCCGTTTGATATCTGTGGTAAAAGACAAAGGGTGCTGAGCTGGTAATGATCATGGCGAAAATTTTAACCAAATCCGACACCAGCATACAGCTCTGCTCCATCAAGGATGGGTGGAAGACATTATAGTTTTCTATGTTTAATATTTGCTAGGATATCATGGATTGTCTACCTAATCCCATTCCTCCTAATGAAGGGATACAGCAGAAATCCACAGACAGAACGCAGTGGCAGCAAAGAACCAGGAAGATAAGGCTCAAGCTGGGCCTCTTTTCTGGATTGATGTTGAATTATGCATGAATCTTAGGGAATTCTCTACTCTAAACGTCAATCTAGCCTTAATCGCATCAGCCCCCAGAGTCATTCGACATAACTCCCAAGTTGGATGCATAGCGTACTGACCTTGGAGACTTAAATATGATCCTTGAACCTGAACCCATATATCAAAGTCTCTGTGTCTTCATATCTTTAAACTTTTTTGCTTCGTTGTTCGAGATCGAAACCCCAGCGTTAGGTAGACCCCGCGGTGTAGGTTCAGTCGAGCCTTGCTATTGGATACGGATGGTTCACGATGGTAGTTTCGAGCATCACCTCTCCTAATTCTTACTATAAATAAGTTCTGTTGTTAGCTCTCCTCCTCTTCTTTCTTCCTTCATTTTTCATCCTGCTCGACCACAACTTACGTTGTGTTCAGCACCTCACAAACCATCACCACTGCCTCTTCCCATCAACACAAGACAAGTATTTGATCATATCTCACTCGGTTAATTTTCGCTAATTCAAGCAGGATGTCTGAAGCACCTGGTGAGAACGAGGCTCCTGGAGCTAGTAAGTATAAACATCCCATCCAGCTTGTGCGATCTGACTCCCTCAGCTATCAACAGACTCCCATCACCCACCCCAACTGCCAGCACGATGCAGTCCAGCATCACCCTCAAGCCGCTCAAGTCCGAGGGCACTACCTCTCATGGCAGTGCGCCTGGAAGCCCAACTGAGGTTGGAACCCCAACTGCATCTGGAACCCCGACTGGACCTGGAACCCCAGTTGATATTGAGAATATCTCCGCCTACTACGCTTCCCAGAAGCTCAAGCAAGCCCAGCAGGAAAATGAGGCAGGCCCGTCTGATGAAACCAAGTCTGCTGCGGCCAAGCCTGTTGCAGCCAAGTCCGGTGACGGCAATGCAGGTGGAAAGAATCGCAAGAAAGCCAAGACCTTCGAGCCATACGATGTCACCGAGCCCATGGAGCCCGAGTTGTGTTTCCCCATGTACGGCATCTTGACAAACATCACCGAAGACGCCGAGAACTGGTACCATCAAGTCCGCGTCATCCTCTCCTACGGTATCGAGGACATGAACTTCGCTGGTGGCAGATTCAAGGTCAGTATCCCTATCTCTTTCCTCTCATCTTGAATCGCGTCTTCCTGATCAACAACCATACTTCATTCACTTTTACCTATAATTTTATCTAGAGATCCAGCTATTAACTACCTACATCCACAGGGCATGATCACCGGCACGTACCCTCTCCGCGACTCCCTCAACAAGATAATGCTGTCTGACGTCGTCACTCCCGCCGAGAGGGCCACGCTCATACGCTTCGGCCGCATCTACGCCAAGACCCAAGGCGACTCGCGCGACGGCGTGGTCATCGACGACGACTACATCCAGGCGTGCGGTCTCGCCGGTCTCCGTTCAGCGCTGGCCGTCATCTTCAACAGCGAGGCCGAGCGCCGCAAGTACGCCCCCCAGCCAGCCACGGACGCCGAGAAGCTCAAGGCTATCCAGGACACGATTGCGCGTCTGGAGCTCAACAACAGCGCCTCTTCCACTACGGGGTCGGGTGACAAGTCGGTCGAGCAGTCCTCTCATAGATCCGCTGATGCTTAGCTTGGCTTCCTCATCGGCGCGGCGTTCTTCTGGAGTCCACAGAGTTGCGGTTTCGTTCATTCAAGGTCTTGATTCTTCTTTTCTTTGGACCCTAAACATGCATGGATTTCACGAGGCGTATGGAGCAAGGAAGCATGAGGCATCTAGGACTTTTGATACCCCAGCATCGCTGCTTAGTCGTCACCTTGCATTGCGTTGCATTACGTTACATAAGAAAGCTATCAATCAGATGAAATGAAATGATTGATTCTCAACATAAACTTACCAGCCTGGCTAACCCACTGAAACTGCGATATATATCCGTCTCGGTATTGTAAGGTATCTATAATCGATCAACCAATCATTTATCTATTCATTCATTCATTCATTCATTCATTCATTGATATATTCATTTATTCATATATTCATAATCTACACAACGAGCCTCTAAGCCCATTCATTCATTTTTCATTCCCATTTCCGCCATTCCTCCTCCACGCGCCGCATTTCCATATTCGCCAGCTGCGGATCAAGCATGCCGAGACTAGCCTGCCTCTTCAGATTCTCCATATTCGCTTTATATGCCATCTCGACAGTTTTGCGCTCTCTCGCTTTCGCAGCCAGTAGTTTAAAGTCGTCTGCGTCGACGGCGGCGCGGAAGAGGGCACGCATGCGCGGTGAGTAGAGCTGGCAGGAGGCTTTAGGGAGACGCTGGAGCGCTTTGTTGAACATCATGGGAATGGCCTTTTCGTCTTCGAGTTCGGGCCAGACCACGTCGTCGAAGCATTCTTCGCAGACGGTGAACTCGGGGAGTTGGGTCATGATGTTCCACGGTCGGTCGGTCAGGTCGCGGTCGCGCTGGCATTCGGGGACTAGGGCCATTCGCTTTGCGAGGCTCACGAGGGCGCGCGTGTCGGGAGGGGCGTCTTGCTCGTCTGCTCGGTCGGCTGTGAGCTCGAGCGTGTCGAAGTATTGGATGAAGCGCTTGCTGTCAAACCGGAGATCGCAGACGCGTGCGGGGCCCATTGGTCTGTTTGGATCCCTCATGAAGATTCCCCTGATAGGCGGCAATAGGATCTCTATACTCTTGACGCAACTGGAGCAGACGTTGAAATTATGAATCGGGGTCCTGGTCTTCGGATCCACGAGGAAATGCCATTGCCGCACTGCTTCATGCTTTCCAAGACATTGGGGAGCAGTCGCGGCGACATTTGCTAGCCCATAGAAGAGATTCAGGTCTCGCCTACGCTCCTTACGCGTTAAGAGCCAGGCAATTCGATACCATGGTGAGCTACCAAAATCACATATGACTTCTGCTTCTGGTGGTCGAGGCGGGGCTTGGATAAAGAAGCGGCGGAATTCCGTGGGCGCTATTGTCGAGTCAAAGCAAGAAGGGCAGATATCAAAGGATGGGCATTGAGGTAATGTCAGCCAGTCATTACGTCCACGAGTAAATGTAGTCCGGGGACAGGTAGGAAGTGGCGCGATGCTGCCACTCTCAAGGTCCTCCGATAATCGACGATATGAACCAACTGGATTGTCCGTCTTTGACGGAGGCGGTTGAAAGGGAGGAGGTTGCCAATATGGAGATGGAGGTGCTGGTCTTGCGCTTGTGTTTCTCGTATCATCATATTGAGTAAGTGGCACTGTTCGGCGATTTTCGATTGGGGTATAAGGGTCAGTTCTCGGTGGTGTAGCCACTGGAAGAGATTCTGGTGGTGGTGGGTATGTCTTTGCGCCGGGTATGGGAATTGGATTTGCCTGCCGCGATCTTGGTCGAGCGATTGGGGAATCCGTTGGGTTCAGTCGATCGGCCGAGGACCGTGGTGTATCAGGGGCAAAGGAAAAGGGGGACACGGGTCCATCGACAGGGCTTCGACTACCACTCCTTTGTGGAAATGTCTCTGCTCTCTCTCGGTCGACCCTAGGCAACTGGATTGGAGATGCTTTAGGAGAAGGCAGCGGAGAAGAGTATTTCCTGCTAGCAGGTTTGAATTCGCCAGACGATCTGTTGGACCTGGATCCTCGATATCGGTCATCCTCCTCCGCTTGAAGTTCCCGGTGTCTGTGATGCTGATGAGGACGGTGACGACGTCTACGACTCCTCTCCGAATCACTATCCCCGGTGTCCGAGTCACTGCTATAGTAATGTCGGCCGGAGCGTGATAGGGATCTACCAGAACGTCGGCGGTCTGTATCTACCGACAGCTTGCTCGAATGTGGAGATGAACGCCTGTCTCTGCGACGACCATAGTCCTCCTCCGATAATTGCTGCAATCTTGTTAACTTATCGTTGGAATCCCGCCTCAATCTGCTGCCGGTTTCATAACTGCTACTACTGCGTTTCTCTTGCAGAGGGGTCCCGCTGGCTCGTTTGGCGCTGGACGGAGTGGCTGATCTGCCTCCAAAACTTTCCACATGCTGTCGTGGACTAGAAGCCGGGAAAGAATCCTTCGGAAACCTCTGCACATCTGGTGAAAGCAACTCGCCGTGTGTTCGAGAGTACGAGGTTGCTTTTGGTGTCAGGTCGCGGTCTCCAGAACCAACCGATTGAGCTGATGAGCTTCTCCGGAACTGCGGTGGTATATCCCGCGGGACTTTCGTCTGCAGAGCCGGCAGATCTTGTCTGCTACGTCGCCGATGGAGGCTCTCCTTCAATGGCTCTGGTTGTTTTGTCGGTCGGCTCGCGCCCTTTGGAACGTTCGCATCCTTACGATCCGACGTGTTGTCGGTTTTTGGAAGCAGCACGAAGCGCCGTTCCGGGTTGTCGTCCTCCTTTGCACATGGAGGCGATGCGTGTAATCTTGTGGCCTCCGCTGATGTGACGTCCGCCTCGAGAATGATCGGGTGCTGGTCGATGGTGCCCCGCAGCGGAGGATCGTTGGATGTAACGGCGGGGCGACCCGACTCTCTCGCCAGCGAGACAGCCTCGTCTTCGACTGTTGGTCGTGGCGGTGGTCGTCCACGAGGTCCTCGACTCGGGCTCCGGACTCGAGGAGGGATGGCATATTCAGTAGGTCTCAGTAAGGACGGCGAGCTGGTAGAGGCCGACTGGGGGGTAGAGCTGTACGATGGTTAGCTGCGATGATACAAAGTTATAAATATACTGCGGTTCGCGCCGCGGACGACTGACCACGAGGGACTCCTTCCTCTGGCTGTCTTGAAGTATCCATTGACCAGAAGCTCATTCACATCTCGTCTCTGAGTGGTCTCCATGATGGAGACCGATCTAGTGGAGGTGGGAAGCAATCCAGTGGCAAGGGCAGGCCATAGAATCGAAGAATAAAACGCACAAAATTCTGGAAGCGTGTGTCTGATGCGCCGTTCACATTATTATAGGGAAAGATGGATAAGAACGCAGCTCGCACGGCGCGATTGTTGGCTGAGAAGAGATGGTGTTTGGAGTTGGAAGTTTAGAGGTGCAGGATTCCCCTTGTGAGGAGACGGGATTGAGGCGCAAGCTTGTTGGATGGAGGGATGCGATGCCGTTGGATTGATGCCCCTCACGACTCCACAGTGACATCTGATCGGGACATTTAACGAACAGAATGGAGAGGCTGAGAGGGTGAGAGAGATGGGGTTTAGATCCGATTCGATCTAATTCACACAATTCGACGAATGCGAGAAAAGAGCGATCAAAGAGCGGTGGGGAAGGGAACGCCGTCTGCGTGAGACGGGATAGCTGATATGTATGTATGGCACTGTAAGCTGTGGCTATGTTATGGTCTGGTCTATGATACAATACCGGGGCGCATATCTGCATGATGGTCTGCATGTCCTCCCGCAAAGTCGATATATATTCCGAATTGTCCCAGCGAATTACCTGGTGTCTGTTCCTGGGGAGATGGATGATCTCAAGCCTTGTCTTGCCAGCTCCCACGTCTGCTTGGCTTCTCCCACACGATTGCTTGCTCTCGGGCAGTTCTTATGAGGAATCCAAGGTGTGGTGGTCTTGATATTATTGTAGGAATCAGGATGGTTTTGTTTCATCTCTCACAGGCATAGAGCTGGGACTGCAGACCAATCACGTCGACGGCTCGAGACACAACTCTCCGACCTGAGGGTTCCAACCGCGTCCTGTATTATGTATGTATGTGTAGGTGGTATACAACTATGTGTACAATGATCTTCTTCCCCCCAGATCTTATTCATCCATCCCTCTCTCCCCCATCAACCATCGGCATCACCATCCATCCTCCCCTTCCTTATAATCCACCAAGCGCTCCAAGATATCCTTGTCCCCGGGCCCGAACGACGGGTCCTCCAAGACTTTGGCCTCCTGCTCCTCGATCTTCTTCAACATCTGCCTCTGCCTCTTGCGCGCCTTCTTCCCCCACTCGGCGCCCGACGTCGTCTTGTCCGCCTCCTGCTCCTCTTCATCCTCGCCGCTCTCCTGCTCGTCCGCCGGGTCCTCGAGCCCCCTCAGCGCATTCGGGCTGATCTTCGCCTTCGCCGCGACGCCCGCCGCGTCGGCCGCGCGCTGCTTCGCGAGCTGCCGGTCCTGGATCTTCTTCCCGATCTTCACGAAAAGGGGCCGGATGAGGAAGTACGCGCAGACGACCGTCACGAGCCGGATCCAGCGGTACGAGTTCATGTTGGTGAAGGCGTGCGTGACATTGTAGATGAATCGCTTGAGGAAGTACACCACGTAGTCCTCGATGATGTCGACCATCTTTGATAGAGAGGAGAGTGAGTAGGCGGATGAATGGATAGAATAGATAGATAGGTGGCTTAATGAGGCGTAATGTGGCAGATTCGGATTCTTTATTTCCTTTCCTTTTCTTCTTTTCTCCCTTTCCTTCTAAACAATCGATTTCCCAGCCGCACCGATAATCCGTAATTCGAACCTCAAGAAATTCCGCGTTGGTGAAGAGAGGAAGTAGTAGGTAGGGAAATTGCTTTCTTTCTTCACTCTAGGGAATTTTCCGACTTCTTTTCATAAGGCTGAATAGGCCAGAAATTAATTACTGAGACCACCGGGCCGTTCGGTTGAACCTCGGGAAGCGCGTCACCCTCTGCAAACAACGCGTTCTCTCCAACTCCTGGGGTGAAGCAAAAGAACAACACCATTTATTTATCCAGTAAATAAATCAGCAAGAAAGGAAAAGAAGAATGGCAGATCAAATGGATGATGCACTTCGCGATGTACGTTTTATTACCCCTCCCCCCTTTTTTCTCCCCCCAACACATCGCAGCACAGCACATTGAACTAACCCCCACTGTGACCTCACAGCGACTCAAAGCCTCCCTCTGGTTCTCAGTCGGCAAGATCGTCGATGAAGAATCATTGCGTTTAAACACAAATGCTACGCCTCAGTTCATCGGTGCTTTGACTGAGATGGTATGGATGCAGATCGGTACCTCCCCTCTTATCCCCCTTTCCCCTCTTCCCCCCCTTCTTTCCCAAACAAACCGCTTCTCCAACACTAACACTAACTAACACACACCTCCCCCATCTAGAAAACATAGCGACAGATCTCGAAACCTTCGCCGCGCACGCAGGACGCAGCACGATCACAACAGCTGATGTGTTGCTTATAACACGTAGAAATGAGGCTTTGCAGGGTATGATTAGGGAGTTTATAGATAGGGAGAAGATGAAGAATGGAAGGGGAAGGGGGAGGGGAAGGGGGAGGGGGTGAGTTGGGAGGGGGGTGTGGAGAGGGAGAGGGATGGGTTATTGGATTATGGATTGGTTTGGATTGGTATGTGAATAGAGGAGAGGAAAGTCGGGATGGGATGGCTGAAGATGATGATTTAGGGGGTAGAGGAGGGGAGGGGAGGGAAAGGGGGGGAAGTGATGGGAGGGGCTGGGGAGGCTGAATGCAGATGGCCAGAGGATGGATGAATACCTTAGACAAGGGGATATGTTGTTAAGGGCGAGCGATGATGGAGTGATAGTAGTGAGAAGTTGAGAATCATACGACAGAGGCCTCAGATATTACGAGGCAGCCAGCATCTCAGTCTCATTCAGACAGGGAGAGTGCTTCAATTCAAGAACACTATATGCAATTCAATCAATCAAATCAATTCATCATAACAAAGCTGTCGATTTCAAACTTTTTACATGTAGTTTCATCATCAAAACATATATATATGGCGCGGGGCTTGAACCTGCCATCATTGCGCCCCCCCCCCCAAAGAGAAAACAAAAAATAGCCTCCAATACCCATCAAATCCATCCATCCATTCATCCATCCATCCATACGCCAAGCCCCGGACCACCAAGACCTATCCAAGATTCCCAAGCCCCCTATTTACCAACCCAAATCCCAACCCTCCTTCCTTGCTTACGCGAGAGGTCTCGCCTCTGTCGACGCGTTATTGCCAAACAGGTCCTGCCCATCGGGCTGCACCACCTCGGGCAGCGGGCTATTCAACCTGCTCCAGCCGGGCGCCTGATCAATCCAGGTCATGTCGCCCATGAAGCCGCCGCTCTCGCCGTGGGCGCCCTCCTCGAGCGGGACGTTCCACAGCTCGTTGCCGTTGTCGAAGGTGAGGAAGTCGTTGAGGTCGACATCGCCCGTGAGGGAGTTGCCCATGGTCGGGAACTCCATGCCGTTCATGTTGCTGTTGCCGAACTGGTCGCCTGAGACGGCGTTCTCGCTGTCGGGCGTGCGCGCCGAGATGGCGTTGTGGAGGTTGTCGGGCCGGCCCACGGGGATGCCAATGTCGACCATGCCGCTGCTCTGGAGATCGATGTCGATACCGTGCTCGTCGCTAGGAGGTGTTGTCCTGCGCGCCGCTCGGGAGCGGTGCTGCATCTCGGTGGCTTTGGCATTGTCGTGTCGCATCCTGTGGTTCGAATTCCTCATCATGACATCGATGTCTGCTTTCCGGATTGCCGCCTCGAGGAACTGGGTAGCGAAATCTGCCGACGCGTAGTTATCCCGTAACTTCTCGAGTACGAGCATGCACTGACAGAAACCATCCATGGCAGCTTGGCGGGCGTCATCGTTACAAGACTTAATGTCCAGGAGATGGATAATGATAGCCGGGAGAAGGACAGTGACCCCGGTCGTAGGCAGGTACCGCTCGAGGCCACGAGCGTGCAGATCCTGGGAGACGCGGGTGATTTCTCGTGAGGCTTCGCGGACCTTTTTCCTCGAGCTATCTTGCAATTCCCGGCTGCCCTCAGGTTGAGAGATCGCGGCCGAAGGTAGAACTTGAGGTCGGTGTAATGCGGATAGCGTGGTGAAGTATACCATATGCAACAGGGCTCTTTGTACGAAGACAGGGGCGGCGCTGTTTCCAACGCCCATCTCATTGGTATATTGACAGCAAGCAGGAAGCTCGTTGACCCACTGGGTCAGTTCGTCATCACAGCGCTCGACCTCATCCGTCTGATCCAATTTCTTGGGGAAGAGCATCACGCTGGAGCGAGTACTGCCTTCCTGACCTTGCATCCCTTGACACCGGACCAAGACCGAGTATTGGGCGCCCAAGACGTGACTGATGCACAAACAGAGCTTTGCTTTTGCAATGCACATGTGTGCCAATTCCCTCTGTGCGTCCACATCTCTGATCAGTGTGCAATCCGACGGGATTATGGTGATGCTATCAGAAAGCGGAGCGATCTCGAAATCGTCCTCCGTGAGCATTGGCACATCGTAATCCTCGTCCTTTATTCTCGTTGGGCGCCGCATGCCCAGTGCGACCAGACGATCCCGCATGAAACACGACCACCAGATCCGTTTCCACAGCTTCTTCTTATTCGGCTCCATGTTGGAGTTTTCCGGATTCCTGTGCAGCCCGATCGTGTGTGCCAGTGAGATCGCAACACCCATCCAATGCCATGTGTCTTTCTGGTCATCCGGGGTCTCGTACCAATATGTCATGAGGAGGAGTGACTGGACGAGGGAAACGCGGTCGATCTCGTAGTCAAAGTCGTAGAGAACCTACTGAAGTTAGCCAAGAGACTGTAGACGGCACTTCCACAGTACGCACCCTAGCTTTCTGGAAAAACGCTTTCCTCGCAGCTTTTCGATTCGTGTAGCCCGCAGCCCTCAAGAAGTCCATATCTACGAAGGCTGTGCCCACGAACATGATGGCCTGGAACAACAGCAGACTGATCTTCTCGGGCTCGCCAGTCCCATCGTCGATGATCTGGAGGAGCTCGTGGATCTC
The DNA here is from genome assembly GCF_003019875.1 of Amorphotheca resinae ATCC 22711. NCBI lineage: Eukaryota > Fungi > Ascomycota > Leotiomycetes > Helotiales > Amorphothecaceae > Amorphotheca > Amorphotheca resinae. The sequence continues at coordinate 1,369,826 of NW_020194472.1, forward strand.
GACCAAGGGCATATATGGATGTACGTATTCGATGTAGGCCCGAAGGAGCGCATTTCGAATCGGGATGTCGGGGATAGAGAGGGCGCCCTTCGCGTAGAGGTAATCGATGTCGGCGGAGGTCATCCGCTGCGGGAGAGGTTTGAGATAGTCCGGCAGGATGTGCTTGAGCACGGGCGCGGGAGGCATGGACGGTGATGCCAATCGCGTCGCGGTCCTGTCGCCATGGAAGGAGGCCAACTTGAGCAGCCCGTAGGTCGGATCCGAGTCGTAGGGCGAGGAGATAAAACTCTGACGCCGCCGGATCTCGCCCTTGTTGATCTGCTGGTTCACGTTTTGGTCTGGTGGTCAGCATGCACAGATTCCTGCTCGTGCTTCGTGCTTACAGATTGAGTGAGGCACATGCTGGGAAGCATTGAGGTCGCTGCCTCCGATGTCATTCGACAGGGGGATCGATCCGCTGCCTCTGCGCGCCTCAGCACCGACGATGTCTGAGGGGTTGACGATGCCCTTCTGCCAGGTCTGCGCGCCTCCCTCCGCGGTGGGAGTCTGGCCAGCGGTGGAGGTTGGAGCTGGGGCAGCATTGAGATGCTTCCTGGGTTCGCCGCGGGTCAGTATTTTCAGCCCACGCACTCGGGGACTTCGCACCGGTACTCACTTCCGCCGTTTGCTCTCCTCGATCACGCACTTGATGCCGTCCATCGCACAGTTCGTACAGGTGACCTCACCGTCCGCCGTGACATGATACCTCTGGGTCACATCGCACCGCACCTTGCGGGCTCTGCACCCAGCGCAGGCCTTGGCGGCTCTCCTCTTGACGGGCTTGGGATTGCCATTGCTGTCGAGCCCGGCAGCGGTGCTCGTTCGTTTTTTCGACGCGGACGAGGTCGAGGGCGGTGATTGAGGGTCCTGGGCGTCCTTCCCCTCGATCGGGGTGCTCCTGTCGGGGCTCATGATGGGGTAGAGGGCGAGCCGGTCAGGTCGAGGCGAATATCATAGGAGGACGAACCAGAGGATGGGCAGCATGTGATGTGAAGGGCGCCAAAGGGTCAAGCGAGAAAAAAAGGAGCAACGCCGGATGCTGGCCCAGACAGGACAGACAGATGAACAACAGATGCAATCCGAGAAGTGAACAGACGGAGTTACGGAAGAGGTCGATGAGGAAGGGGAGAGCAACTGGCTGTCCAGAAGACGGGAGAGTCTGAGCCTTCAAAGAACAAGCAAGCCGGAAAAGGGTCGCCGGTGGGGTGGGGGGGCTCTGGTGCTTAAGTACTGTGTAGGCCGTGGGCAAGGCAGAGAGGACTGGGACGGGAAACGGGTAAGGTACACAAGGACGGATGGACTACTACGGTGTCTGGCCTATGAGTTTGGGACTATAACGTATGGAACTATGGAGCACTGGAGATAGCAAATTGTGGAGTATGAGGAACTAAACTGGTTGTGAGCAAGGAGGCAAGGAGAGGGCCTCCCTAGTCACGGCACGGGGGGGGGATCCTCAACCTTCGAGCCTCGACGATTACTACTTATTTACTACTCTGGGGCACGCCGCATTGCCTCTTACAGTTACGGGGCGAGGGGTAGTTGGGTTGCTAACTTACCACTGTGGTATTCTGCGTGGTATTATTGGGTCCTGATGACTATTCCTAGGGTCGAGTTCCTTGTAATGAAGACAAGGAGTCTAGAGGAGAGGAGAGGAGAGGAGAGGAGAGGAGAGACGGCGGACAAGCGGAAATGCGGACGGATTATTCCCAGCAATTGCTCCGTACATACATGAACAATACTGCTCAGCATGGCCATCCAGCATTTCCCACGCAGCAGGCTCAACCAGAGATGCTCCGTCGAAGGGATGAGATCGAGTGCCACCACCGCCGCCCGCCCCCCCAACGCGCGCCCATTAACCATTAATAAACATGGAGCTGGAGCTAAGCCCGTCGACATGGACCAGGGCGCTGGACGAATCGCAGGGCGCGTAAAGAAAATACTATCTACTTAACAAGTTAACGCAGGCTACGCAGCAGAAAAAAAGGAGTCGGCCTTCTAGCCCGGACTCTGCTTAGTCGAGTCGCCCCTGGGCCCAGCGGCGGGTCACGGGGGGTTTGGATTTCTGGGTATTCTCCACTACGTCTGCGGTACTAGGGATTTGACAATCGTGCTGGGCCAATACCGGGGGAACTTACCAAGGGCCGCCGTGCAAAGTAATCATTTAATGCCTCTTCTAGTGACCGACTTGCGGGCTCTGACGAGTCGGCGCCATCGAGGCCCGGATTTGTGATGCGTCGCGCAGAGTCAGGAGTCAGGACACGATGGCTTCTGCGGAAATTGATTTCCAGAGACGTGAATCGTGATGGACGGCTGGCTCCCAGGGGGAGGGCGAAGAGCGAGAGAAGGAGAAGTGAGCGAAGATCGGAAAGAGAGGCCAAGGAGGAGGCATGAGGGGAGAAATCCGTGGAAATCCAGAATAAATGAGAATAAAAATAAAAATAAATAAAAATAAAAATACAAATAAAAATAACCAAAAAGAGAATTAGATAATTAAACAACGGCGTCATGTGGGCGCCAGCAGGGGTGCAGCCCACCTTTGCCCAGAGCCCACTTCTCCAGCTTTCTGGAGTACTTACGGAGTACTTAGTGTTAGTGGTGTTGAGAGAGGCGTGGTGCGGACGAGAACGGAGTAGCGGGCTGTGGAGAAGAAGGGAGGGAAGGGATTCAAGGGAAGAGACATCCTGAACCTGGCCGCAGCTGACAGGCACACACACATGGCCAATGAATTGCCTTCTTCCCCCGCCGACGTCGACGTCCTGGTTTCCGGGAATAATCGCTGCGTGTTGTGTTGTGTCGTGTGTGAGTGAGGAGGGAGAGAAGTAAGAAATTGAGAAGCCATTGAGCCACACAGCCCACGATGGGACAAGACAGGGAAGAGAAGAGCAGCCCGCAACGCAGACGACCGGGTCTTCGGCCACGCATCCCTCTCTTGTCTGGCTGGTTCTCCTGTCCTTCGTCTCTCTCTTGGTCGGGTCTGGGTCTCTCGGTTGGGGCCGGTCGAAGCGGTATCGAGGGAAATGCGTCATGATCGTCGAGAACTCTCCAACGTCGAACACGGAGCACGCGCGTGTTGCGGAACCGCGTATACAACTATAGCCAGGTTAGGATAAATAGTAGATACTAGATAGATATCTGCACGCATCCGCATCCGCATCCGCACCTGATCCAGCCAAGGGCGCGCGCGCGTGGGATTGCGGAGAAGAGAGACAGACCTCCAGACCTCCAAGACTTCCAGACTTTCCAGAACCCATCCCGCATTATCTCCCCTCGTCCAGAGAAGATACCCAATGCATCGTAGTTCGCTCGTCAAAGGCGTCTCGTTTCGCAAAATATCGCGCAGAGGCTTTGATTGCCACCACAAGAGAGATGGGTGGGTCGGGATCGTTTTCCCGGTATTTGCCGTCCAGCTGCAATAACCGAACATAGCCGAAGAAAACGGCCGTGCGTTGGATGGGCCATGTACAAGAGCACAAGGTACCTAATAGGGGATGGAAATGGATGTCACTGTAGTAAGGTATCGACTTGCACAGGAATCAGTTGCCGGTAAGGAGTAAAGGTAAAGAAAGATGCATCGTCAGCTTCATGTTCACGTGTTGATCATGGTCTAACGGTATGTCCTTGCCTTATGATACAATGCTACGCACGTACTGCAAGGCACTCCCACAGTCGTGTGTCCTTCGCCTACAAGTACCCAAAAGAAGACGCTGCACCAGAGAGAGAACAGAGAGAACAGACTCCTTCACATGTGATTCCGCTCGTGCGAGACAGACGCTGTGATGAGGATGGAGGTTCCAGAATCCGGGACCTGCAAAGCCCGGCATGGGGATATGTTATGTGATATAAAGTATGTCAAGTGACGATACGATCGGGTCGCATCTGGTAGACCTCTTCCCATCGGTGGCCAAGTAGTCACGGCCATGAGCACTCGAGCTGTGTCCGCTTTGTATAAGTATATACCTACCTACACGGCAACATATTTGTATGTCCCGTTTCCATCACTCATTGGCACCTCTCAGTCAGAGCCCGTTGCCATCGTCTGTCTCCATGAGAAGAGCAACTCCACTGTCAAGCCATGCAGTTGAGGATCGGGTCCCAAACTTCCTTGCCACGTCGTCTGCGCGTCGAATATGGCATCCTGACAGGGCTGACTCTGCCATCCCGAATCTCTGTTTCTTTCCTCATCACTTCCCCCTTCTCAAAAACCCCCTTTTCCTTACGGACCTTATCATCTTCAAACGGTATCGTCACGTGATCTTATCTTCACCTCCAGAGAAGTCCTACTTCACTTGAAGCCCAGAGCCCAACACTCGCCACACCACACCCCATCTCCTTCATGCATCATCATCACAAGTCTTGAAAACAATAGACCCTGGCGGACACGCTGGATTGACGAGCACCGACGCCATGAAAGTTCGTATTCGCAGTAACTTCACTGGCAAGATCTGGACTTGTTTGCTTTGAGTCAATATTTGATACCTACCTACCTTACCTACCTACCTTACCTACCTACCTTACCTATATTGAAATGACCATACCACCCCCTCAAAAGAAGCCCCTTTTTTCATATAAATATCTTCGCCTTCGAAAACCCATCCACAAGATCATCAACCAACCCCCTCCCGCTCCGCTCTTCCCTAGTCCACCAAGACAGACCAATATCCCGAATCCCCTATTTTATGCACCCCCACCCCATCAATCCCATCATCTTCACACAAACAAATAAAAAGTAGACAAGTAAGGTAAAGTAAGGTAAGGTAAAGTAAGGTAAGGTAAGGAAACGACTTCAGCCAGCAAAGGGACATACATCATGTTCCCCTTCCCCCCTTTCCCCCCCAAAAGAAATCTCCGACTATTCCCCCCATTCCCACTGTACCTACCTTACCTACTCTCCTACATGCACTTGCCTTCTTCCTCCCACCTTCCTTCCACCTCACCCCCCACAAAAAGAAAAGCCCTCTCAGAATAATGCGCCGCACAGCATGAAACTTCATTTCTTCTGAAGGGGGGGGGGGGTGAGGAGGGTTGGGGTTAGGATTGGGGAAAAGTGAGGAAGTTAGAAGTTATAAAAGGTGATAATGAGGAGTTGAAGTTTGATGTTTGAAGTTTGAAGGTAGAGGGGTAGGATGAGGAGGGGGTAGGGTAGGGTATTAGGTAGGTAGGTAAGTAAGGTAGGTAAGGAGGTAGGTAGGTAGATGGATTGGACAGGAGAGGAAAGGGAAGGTAAATATTTATAGATAAAACACAACTATCATCTTTCTCCGCGGTAAATGGAAGGAAGCGATCCCCACTTGTGGATAACCTCGGGATTCCAGACTAAAAGCTGGTAAGTAGAATAGTAATCTACTCTCTCTCTCTGTATATATATACATACCTCTATTCGAAACTCTTTCGAAATTCTTCACATCTATATCAGAAGACTTTCTTTTTTTTGTATTTTTTGGATTCAATCAACGGCTAGCGATATCTATATACAAGGAGCACACCTATATACAGTTCATATATAGACCAAGGCTAGACCGCGACGCCACCCGTCGTAAAACCGATGCCATCCCATGCCAAATCCCATATCCCGAGCCTCCTGTGTACACACGTTCAATCGTTTCGTCAAGGTTGAGGGTGTCATTGTCGCGTTGCGGGCATTTAGGCGTTGATCTTCTCGCGCTGTCCGTAGGAGCGGGTGGCGTAGTCTCCCTTGTAGACGATGAGGTCCTGGGGACGGTAGTCGTGTCTGCCGGAGAGGTAGCTGTCGAGGATGGCAAGGGTACCGTCGGCGTAGCGCTTCTGGGCGTCGAGGGAGGTACCGGACATGTGGGGCACCATGGCGTTTCCACCACCGAAGGGGTTCTTGGCGTAGCGCAGAGGGTGGTCCTTGGGGGCGGGTTGAGGGAACCAGACATCACCACCGTATCCACGGAGGTGGCCGGACTTGAGGGCGGCGGCGACATCCTCCTTGACGACGATGGCACCACGGGCGGTGTTGACGAGCCAAGATCCTGGGGGTGGGGGTTAGCAAGTGCGGGGCGGGAAGGAGTGTGGGGTTAGGCGACGACATACCAGGCTTCATCTTGGCGATCAGGTCCTTGTTGAACAGACCGCGGGTCTTCTCGTGGAGAGGGCAGTTGATGGTAACGACATCGCACTGGGCCAACATCTCCTCGAGGGTGTCGACTCTGCGGCAGCCAATCTCCTTCTCAACCTCAGGCTTAAGAGGCTGGTAGTCGAAGTAGAGGAGCTCCTTGCAGTCGAAGGGCTTGAGACGGCGGAGGACACGCTCACCGATACGGCCGACAGCGACGGTACCGACGACCTTGCCCTCGAGGTCGAACTCGTTCTTGGCGGCAGCGGCAACGTTCCAGTCACCAGCCTGGATCTGCTCGTGGGCAGGGACGAAGTTGCGGACCAAGACGAGGATGGTCATGAGGACGTGCTCAGCGACGGAGACGACGTTGGAGCCAGTGACCTCAGCGACGGTGATACCGCCGTTGGTCTTGTTGGCAGCGTTCAGGTCGACGTGGTCAGATCCGATACCAGCGGTGATGGCAATCTTGAGCTTCTTGGCCTTGGCAAGACGCTCAGCGGTGAGGTAACCGGGGTGGAATCTAGGGGTGTGTTAGAGGTGGTCGAGTGGAGAGGAGCGGAGCGGGAGGGAGCGGGCGGGAAGCATACGGGGTGGTGATGATGATCTCAGCATCGACGAGCTCCTTCTCGAAGACGGAGTTGGGGCCCTCCTTGTCGGAGGTGGTGACGAGGGTGTGTCCTCTGTCCTCGAGCCACTTGCGGATACCAAGCTCGTTCTCGGTGGTACCGAGGAGAGCTGGGACATCACGGGCGTGCTCACCGCCGTCGTACAGGCAAAGAAGAACCTTGACCTTTTCACGTTTGTCCGTTAGCATTCTGATATCCCCAAGACGATTGTGACGGAGGGCCGCGGCGCCGCTGGACAGGAGACTGGGCCTCTTTGCTGGGGTCCTGGCGGCAGCTGTGTACAGCGAGCGGGCGGCCGAGCCTGTTGCCAGGCGGCAGAGAGGGCGAGTGAGGAATACCATTTTGATTGATTGACTGGACCTTTGATTCTAAAGGTGTTGTGCGAGAGGTTATATCTTCCGGGAGAATGGAAGACTTATTGCGATGCGAGTTGGTAGGGATTTCAGGAGTGACGTCTATGTTTGGAGCGCACGTCAGTAAAACAGGTCTCTTGGAGGGGGGTCCAGGCCGGTGATTGGTATAGCGAGTACGTCAGGCAGTGGGTAAATCCAATACAACAGACGTCAAGCTCGCAGGTCCAGCCGCCCGGGCGGGAACTGGGAGACGATCCGCTGTGAATTGGAGGGGTAAAGGGGAGGGGAGAGCAGGGCAGAGGAGGGAGGAGGAGCGGGAGGGAGGGCGGAGGGGAGCGGGAAGCCGGAGCAGAGAGGGGAATCTCAAAGAGAGAAGAGAGAAGGCAGCGTACCTGTTGGACTATCAGATCCTGTGTAAGATGGAAGTGAAGATGATGATGATGATGTTGTTGTTGTAGAGAACAGAAGCGATTCAGGTCGAGGGAGGTCGTCCTTTTATACTGCGACGACTCTCTCGACAACAGCACCGAGTTGCCCCTCTCTCAGGCCCCTCGCGGTTTCGCACGTCGCAGCGATGACTGTGGTTGCCGTCTCCACTCCGACCATACAGTAATCAACCAGCGTTCGCCCAGCAGAGAGCCAGCCTCACGCGGCGACGTGCGCGCATTGCCCCTCCACTGAGCTTCTCTTCCTCACCATCTGCGAACAATCCGTCCTCGCCATTCGGAGGGGTCTCGGAGGGTCGGCATTGGCAGGGCGCCCCGCCAAAGCTGTGTTGTCGAAGGAACTCACGGCGGAAGCTCTGTTTTCGTTGTTTTCGTGCTCCAGTTTTCAATCTGTCCTCTTTGTGATTCTCTGTTCTGATGCTCTTCTATCCATCCATCCATCCATTCATCCATTGCAATCTCCCTCTCTCCCTGTCCCATCTGCCCATCGACTGTGGCCACGACTCGTACGGTAAGACACGCGACGTTCGGAGGCGGGGTATCCCGTATCTCGTATCCCCCTATCACGTTGCGTCATCGGCCTCGCTTCGACGGGTACCCCTCAGGGTCGTCGCATTATCGATAGCCGGCCATGTCTCGGGGACTGTTCGGCATCCACGTTCAACTCACAGCTCCCCCACATTTTCAGGCTCGGAGCTGGTTCGGTGTCCTCAACAACAACACCGCGCCCTCCACTTTATTCTATGCCTCAGCCTGGAATCTTACTTCATCAATCATCGAGCGGTGTTGTGTTTCCGGATGGCAACATCATGACTGTCTGTCCTCTTCTTTTTTTCGGTGGCGCTGGCTTCAAGGTTCATTCTTTGGTTCTGCGTCTTCGTGAAGATGGACGTGAGGAAGCGCAGGACGCATGGGCAAGCATTATTCGTTGGGCACAGTGCGATTGCGGGGTAGCGCAAAAGTGGGGTTGTCTATCACATTAACTGTAAACAACGATCCATGCCAATTATTCTCCCTTCCACCCAATAATCCCCCTTTTCCAGCCACAACCCATCATGAATAACCATAACCCTCTTTAGCCGAAACAACCCCCTTTTCCAATACAACGCAGCCAAAAGTCTCCGAAAGAAACATCGCAAAGAGGCAAAAAAGAGGAGCCTTCCTCTCAAAGCCAGAAACTATTAACAGAAACAGCAAAGTTACTAATACTCAGTCAGCAGGGCCGAAACCAGGTCGCTCCACCGCGCCGTCCGGATTCGTCGGTTCGGACGGGGGAGGGAGTTAGTTCGGGATGCGGGGCGCCTATCTGCCGCCGCCTGCTTCTCTCTAGCCTGGGTTCGTGGTGGGCACGTGTGGCGTCGCCAGGGAGAAGCGTCTGTGGGTTGTTGAGTTGATGTCAGGACCCGAGGTTGTCTCAGGAGAGAAGCTTGTGTTGCTTGGAATCGTCTGGATGATGTGAAGGATGCAGTTCTGTGTTGTGATATGATCTTATTTTTTTATCTTTCCCTTTTCTAGAGAAATTGCTGGGTTTGATATTGCTCGCCCTTCTAGCCCTCTCATGAAACAGATCTGGATCAAGAGACACGATTCGATGGCAGATCCCTCTATTCCTGTGAACCCGTCCCAGGTTTCAGATCTCACTCTTCCAATAATACCTTCCTCCTCCCTGTCTGCCCCCGCTCACCAGCCACATCCATCTCCGTCCGTCTGCTTCTAGGGAGATAGATGCACTTCCAACCACTAACCGGATGAGGATGAGGATGAGGAAGGGGAGGGTCATGGGTATATTCCGTTACCGCGGCTCATGGGGATGATAAGGAGGGTCAAGGGATAGATCAGATAGAAGGATGAAGGGATCATCGTGACTGCTGAGAGCCTGAGACCAAGGGTAACCATCTCTCCATCCAAATATTCATTCCAATACCTCTTCTGGAACACTTGAACAGAAGAGAAGGTTGGTAGTTTCATCATCCAGCACTCGCCGTCCCAAAACCACCATCATGATGCTAGGTTCTATACTCCTCAATGACTAGATCTGTGAAGTTCAAGAGAGATGTCTTCTGATTCAACCGCGCCTCATCTCCGGTCCCATCTAGAAGAAAGAGCTCACAAGACTCCATCTCCAAGCAACATAGCAACATAGCAACCAGCTCAATCTCGTCCGATCCGTTCGTCCATCTCTCCCTCTCTCTGTTGTTCCGCGCCACCAGACAACAACAAATAAACATCGGACCAGACCCAGCCATGGCTCCGGGTCGAGCCTCGACGACAAGAAGAATAAAGAATAATGGCTCACTCGGGAATCGGGGGCGCGCGAGGGTCGTCCGTAAGGCGCGGGAGGTCCCCACTGGGTTCCACCGCCCAGCGCTCGACGTAGACCGTAAAGAGTCCAGACTCCAGGGCCAGCACGCCTCCCCCTGGCACCAGGGGCGTTGAGGCTCGCGCAACGTCATTATGGGGACGACCGCCCCCGGGCGCCTTCGATCATGACTCTCGTCCCTAAGCAGCGTCCGCGCCGCTGATCCCGAAGCCGGTTGGGGCTCGGCGACTTCAGGGGAGAGGTCGCTTCTGGCATCGGAGCGTTTTTCCCCCCTTTCCTGCGCCGCCGATGCTGCTTAGAATACTTATAATCCAGATGCCGCGGCCGTCTCCCCTGCTCCTGTCCCCGGGGGCGAAAAGCTAGAAGGCGAACGGAAAGAAAGGCGAAAGGAAAGGCGAAAGGCGAACGGCGAAAGTTTCAGAAGGAAGAGAGAGAAGTTCCATGATGGATCGCTCATCACGCTCGAGTACGGCGAGTGCGTTGTCGAGCACATCGAGCACGCCGAGTACGAATGCCGAGTCGACAACACCAGCGACGGCGACGGCGACGACGACAACAAAGCCGCGCAGGAGTAGCAGAACCGCTGCAGATGCTGATGCAGATGCTGACTACGAGAAAGAGAAGGTGAAGCCAAAACCGGGCCCAGCCGCGCGCTCTACTCGGCAGAAGCTGCCGCCGGAAGAGAGGATCAATGTACGTGAGCATCTCACTCATCTCATCTCATCTCATCTCATCTCATATCCCATCTCATCTCATCTCATCCATCCCAATCTTCATATTCGTCTCATCTCATCAATCCGAACATCTCCCTCTATCTCGGCCATCCATCGCCGTCAAACCATCTCCTCAAGCACTCACCTCACCTCACCTCAACTCATCCACCTCATCCATCTCAGCCCTCCCTCCCCCAGCCCTCTCTCGTAGCAACTCTCATCGTAGATCTTCCTCTTTCTCTTTCCCCAACTAACAAACCCTCCCAGAAACGCCGCGACCAGAACCGCGTCTCCCAGCGCGCATTCCGCCAACGCAAAGAGAAGCACGCCCGCGAGCTCGAAGCCCGCGTCGCCGAGCTCGAAGGCCTCCTCGAGACGGCCACCCGCGAGAGCTGCATCGTGGCCTCCAAGATGTCCCGCATGGAAGGCGAGCTGCTCTACTACCGCAAACTGCTCTTCTCGCGTCCCAACGCCAGCGGTCTGCGTCTCTCCTCATCCAACACCCCCAATGCTCACCCTGCCGCCGCCCCTCCATCCTCATCATCCATCAATCAATTCCCCGACCTGGGCTCCTTCGGCGCCGCGCCCTCCCTCGCCACAGCCTCCCCATCCATGGCGACGTTCCCGTTCCGCAGCAACAACAACAACGCCGCTGCGACCGACATGTTGCGCATCGGCGACGCGCTGCAGCTCGGCGACGTCGCCCAGCCGCCGCAGATGGCGCAGAGTAACGATAGCTGCAGCACGCGCGCGCCCTCTCCAGCGTCACCGCAGATGTTCGACGCGCGCGAGCCGCAGGGCAAGAATCTCGACACGTCGCTGTGGGCGTACCTCCAATTCAACACGTCGGAGCCCGTCGTCGATGCTTGGTGAGGTGGGGGATGGAGTTTCGGCGTTTCTGTTTTTCCCCTTCCCGAGAGGGGATTTCGGGATTCATTCTCATTGCATTGCTTCTTATCAATAGTTAGTTTTGTTTTTTTCGAGATAATCGATGTTTCCCTGTTTATTTTTCTATTTTTCTTCTTGATTTTTTTTTATGGGAAGGGGGAAGTGGGAGTGGGGGAAAATGCGGCGATATAGGCGCGTCTTGAATGAAGCTCAAAAAGCTTGGAAAGGATTGGATGGATGGATGGAGTCGAGAAACCGTGTGGGAATGATGAATTCTTTTTTTCCCCCCCGCCCGGCCGGAAATAGAGAAAAAACAAAATATCCCATGTACGAATACTAGACGACACGAATAATGAATAATGACGGCGCCGAAACGATGTTTACCTACTTCTATACACCTTATATATGTATTTTTTGTATTGTGTTTGTATATATCTAGAGTGGAGAATTCAAATATTTATTTTTATTTTTATTTGTTGGGGAGGGAGTGAAAAAGGAGGGTTGTTTATGTTGGGGATGGAGGAGAATTCAAATATTTATTTTTATTTTTTGGCGAGGGAGTGAAAAGGGGGGGGGGGGGGGGGGGGGGTTGGGA